>NC_050594.1:30168618-30308618 GCF_013368585.1 Megalops cyprinoides
CTTGATGATGAGATCCATCTCTTTCCTTTTAAAGACCAGCCAGGCAATGGTATCAAAGGCAGGGGGTGCCCCAATGTCTCTGGGTGTGCCTAGCCTGTGAGTAGGGTTCCTTTCCAACAGCTGTGATGTATAGGAGACGGGGACCTGAACACAGTGGTACGGCTTCAGGAGGAGGTCACTGACACTGTGTACACCACAAGCTGCCTGCATGAAACTGACTCATAGGTACTCATTCACTGACTCACTTACACACTCTGCGAAATAATGAAACACACCATCTGATTGAGTGACAGGAGGACAAGCTGACACACTTTCTAAATGACACAAAGACTAACACACTGAAGAACAGAAGGACTTGCTATGACTGACACAACGCTCACTGGTAGACACACCCCACCATGAGTTTGAGAAAAATGTGTTGACAGACATACAGCAGGTACTTTGAGTCTTTGTTGATCCAACAAGAACACAGTGAAGTAGCCATACAGGCAGAAATCGTGAGCTCATCACCATGATCAGCCATTAAACAGGGAATTGTGGGTCAATCTCTCAATGACTATGATTGCAAAAGGCCATCATTCAGGAAAAGAGTACTTTGGATCCTCAGTAATATTAGGGAAATCGGGGAAGACTCACTTACATCATCACAGAGAGACACGCTGATCTATACTCACTGTAGAGGTCACTTGGGCTGTTTTTGTAGTCTGACCATAACAGGCTGAGAAAGCCTGTTATTTTAGATCCCACAATGCAACAGCCTTCTTAAACATGAACTGTGATTAACTAAACATGGCTGAATTGACTGTGAAGCACAGAGCTGGCTGATATTGATAGATTCTGTCAGCATTATTTGATGTGGCACAATAATTATTGAATAATTCATTGGCACAGACAGGTCTGCCTTTGACAGTGAAGTAGCCCAACGTTGCACCACGCTAATGAGTCAGCAATGTGTCCCAAGAGGTGGGCAGGGGGTAGAGCACGTTCAGACTCACTCAAGAAATATTATCTTAAAAGGGAGCCATATCATTCTAGAAAGGATAAACTACATGAAACTACATGAATTATGTATTGGCTTCCAGCAGAAAGGATAAAACAAGCCTGACATTTTACAAATTTGGTGATGTTTCAAATTAATCATAAATCTAGCAGCTGACCAGGACATATCTGTCTGAGTCAAGTCTGTCCTGGAGCGACACACAGTCACATGTTGCAGGCTCATTTGCAGTTTTAATGTTATTAATTCATACAGAGAATATCTGCATGTAAGTTGATAGTATGTTTATTTGGTTAATCATTAGTGAAACAGCACTTGTCTAAATGTGGGTCTCCAACTCTCTTCTAGGCTGTTTCAGCTTTCAGCACAGCTGGTAAACTGTAAACGCATTAAATTACAGAGGTATTTGATAAAAAACTTTTGAAAAAAAATTGATAAAATAATGGGGTTAATTGGTGAACAATGACATGTGCTCAACTGTTACTGGAAAGTGAAACCATACTGCACTACAGAAACACTATCACACCAGTGTGCTCTGGCACACAGTCTGCAAATTCCTGGCCAATGCTGTTTTAACCTTCGCACCCTGGGGCAGCTCTTGCCATGGGCAGTACAGATCAAATATGTGCGTGTTGTTTTACAGTGCTTGCTTTTATCATTACATGGACGTTAATCAACCCTCCTCCTCCTTTGATTTGACACACAATGAGAAAGTGTGATTGACAAAGCAAAAGGGTTTGTTACAGTCTTGGCACCAGATGAACTAGAACAGAACTATGCCTCCTCCAGCCCTCATGAAAATCTAGGCCACTGATTGCCACGCTTGCCAGCCTTCGCAAGGATGTTGCAGTTGCAGAGATATCTGAACAGATGGAAGTTTGACAAGGCAAGGAGAGGGGATCTCTGGGACGTGCATTAACACTTTATATAAGGTTTGAGGTTTTTTCTTCCTGGCTGTTTGTATAATGCTTAAATGCCTTCATTGCATGAAAGGTTGTTTGTGGCTTGCCAGTTTTGGGTCATGTTGAAAGATGGGATGCATTCATAAAATGTCAATGAATTTCTACACGATGAACCTACAAGTTACCTTGACACTTATTTTAAATTTGTGAGTACCTGTTCCAAAAACGGATCAGATTTTCAGTATCTCTGAGGATATATATTGTGAGCTAAATATATGAAAGGCTTAGTTGTCATGGTGGTATTGAAAATGACAACATACAGCGATGATGATATGCACTTACATTTACGTTTATTGCATTTACGTACATTATGTTGCTTAGCAAATACCCTTATTTAGAGAGATGTGCACTACATGTCAAGCATGAAAGTATGATTTATATCCTAACAAATAATAAACACAATTATGAAAAAGAAATATGCCTCACATGACACAGCAAAATGGAACCTATTGTATAACCCCCATAGGTTCTCTTAACTGCGGGCATCAAAAATAGAACATTTCCGTACTTAAACAGTTCAAACAAATAGGCCAGACATTTGCATTTTCAAGGAAATCTCTTAAAACTATTTCTGTCAAATTTCACCGCTTGATAAGGGAAGCTTTTTTGGGATTCTCACAGGCACAATATTATGATTAATTAAACATTGCAAATGAGGAGTGCTATGTTGATTAATATTCACAGAGAGAAAATGTTTGCAAGTTCAATTTCCCTTCATTACTTAATGAACCAGGTTCCTGAAGGAAAACACACAGATATGTGGACATGCACTTCATCTCTGTTCTTTTTGTCCAGTTGTTGTTTTTTGTTCTCTCTCCCTGTGACTATGGCGAGGGCCCCTACCTGACCCTTCTCTGTGTAATCCTGGGGCGCTATCACAAGGTGATCTGGGCAGTGGAGGAGGGGAGAGGAACGAAAAGACAGATGGTGCAAGCAAATGAGAAAAATGAATAAGGGGAAAATATGATAGAGAGAGAGAGATGGGGACTGCTAGCCAGATGGAATGCAATAGTGGAACAGCTATTTTCAGATTTTCCATTTGCAAGCCTGACACAGTATAAAAGTAAAGAAAAGAATAATAACATCTGCAATGAACATCTCATATTATTACTGTGATAAGCTCACTAACTACCCTCATGTCCCTTATTTGCATAGCATTTTTTTGCATAGCAATTTGGAATCCTTAACAACAAGTCACTCAGAAACAGAAATTTCTATTGCATCTCTCCATGGGAATTCATATAAAGATATATCATATCTTTCATCCTCCTCTCTGTGAATTGCATCTGCTTGTTTAAGCAGTACAGTTGTGTGGATAAATGTTTTTGTAGACATGTGAAATTAACGTTTTAATTCTGGACAGGGTACATTTCATGACACATCGTGTGATGCATTTTACCAAAGTTAGTTACAAGCTGTTCTGTATTGGTAGTCCCAAAGTATTTGGATTACATAAATATTGAAAACATCATATTTAAAAGCACAACAACCTTAAAAAAAGAAACAAAAAAATGATTGGTCAAGGTAATTTACTTAATGTAGTGTAGTATTTATATATCAGATCATTACATACTTAGATTAAAGGCCAGTACCCTGAAGAACTATTCATGAGAAGATATAGTACAGAATGTAATATAGTAAATAATAAAATCATTAATATTATTTTTTTATTTTTAAATCAAAATTTTGTTATTTTACAAAGGGATAGTGCCATTCAACATCTGTGTATTTGCTGAAACACAGGCAAGGAAATTACAAAACTCACAATATCTACCACAGTAGACAGCCAAGGAGGCAAAGTGGAGAAAGGCTCTCCTGGACCTCCTTGGCCTACTGAAGAATTCCTCAGCTCAATATGAGGTACAGGTGCAGTAACTCGGAAGCAACTGTAGAGGGAGTAAGACACTTTCCCCACATTTTATTTGAGCTGTGTGATTGTGTGCTCACCATGTGAAATGAACGTAGAAGAAAATTTTTGATTTTTTCCTCCTAAACTTGCAATGGTATCCTGACTGTATGTAGTCTGTTTTTGCACTAAAAATTGTCATGGTGAACAGGCTTATAAGATTTCATAAACCACTACTTTGTGCTCTATAAATGAGAGAACTGTTTAAACCCAGGCTCCTCAACAAGCTTTGCATTTGGGCCATTTTTTATTGCACTAGTGGGCCAAATGATTTCCATCTATTTGTCTTTCATGTGCAGACAATCATAAATTTCATAAGTAAAAGTTCCTCGTAAAAAAAATAAATAAATAAAACAGAAAATAAAAAAAATCAACACTACAGTTAATAACTCTCAGAAAACCACAGTGAGGATAGTTTGTTCCAGTGCTATGCCTCTTGGCAGGAGGTATCTTGATGTGGTGGTACTGTATGCTTAATAAATTGAGCAGGTCACAAGTCTGGCCAACATTCCAACACCCAGCCTTCGGAGGGTAAACCATCTCATCTCTCCAAAAAAAAAAAAAACAAAAAAAAAAGGTTTTTTAATCATATTGTGCTCATTGACTTTGGAAGAACATTCTGCTGCATGGTCAAAACATATGGCAAAACAATGCATTTATATCCATGCAGTCAGTCAGTGCTGACAAAGGCCAGGGCAGTGGCTGAGTGCTAATGCCATAATGTAATTTACAAGACACAAGCCCCCTAGGGAACTCCATGACAGTGAAAGCTTCCTATAGACACAAAAGCATTCCACTGACTCTGAGCTGTATTATCTATCCTAAAACGGCATCTGTAGAACTGCCCTTCACAGACTACTTACACCTCTCAGCAGCAGTCTCTTTTGTGCAGCACTTTATTACATCTCTGAACAAACCTTGAATTTTCATGTATTTGCTATGAATATCTGACTTTATTAGTGAAGTTGGGATGAAGCTGGAAAACATCAATAATTTTAAAACCTCAAGAAGTGATATATCCAACACCAATACCCACAGCCACTCACAAAACAGTCCTTTTCCCCAAGTTGCACTCAATATATTTGTAGAATGTTTAGGGTAAGATGGGGGGTAACAGCAGCTCTAGCTTAGATGCAAACTGATCTACTAGCTGTCACTATACGACCAATCAATCATCTATTTTGATGCAGAAGTACTAGGGAGGAAATGGAACGGAATTAAGCATGGTAATAACTGCATCCATTAATATTCACATTTCTGTTATTATATTATTACAACGTATTAACTGATTTCCCCAATCGCTGGATCGATTTGTGGACAGCGCAGTGTATAAGTATAACGGTGCTTTATTCCCCAACTACCACTACTCAGGTAACCGTATAGCTATCTTTCCAGTTCTAGTGGCGTTTCCAGAAGCTTACAACTCATGCAACTTAGCTCCAGTAACTAACCAGCTAAGCTATCTTTATAATTCCCCGTGTCTCTTGTTCTTGAAAGGATGAACACCGCAAAAGTGATCACAGGTTGCCAAAATAAAGAAAACGTCTCAGCCAGTGATCCTGTTTGTCCTTTGTTCCTAGCTCTCGAGCAGTGATAGCAAAAAACAAACAATCAAACAAAGCCACTGGTTGCAGGCAAACTACGCGTTGTCCGTTGTCATGGCAACGCACATTTCACCCGCTGCTCAATTTTCATTTATTTCATTGAAAACTTCTCGCGAGATTGGGCGAGGGGGAGGGAGGGAAAGGTAACGGTGACCTCATCCCTCCAGCAGCTGCGTAGCTGGGCGGAGCTGCAACTTTGCACGAAACTTGGGAGTTCCAACTACTAACGAAACACCCGGACTCCTGTAGCGACACTATATCGGGACTAACTGGATTTCGGGAGGGAGGAAATATTTTGGGATTTTAGCTAACTAGCTGCGTTAAGAAGACGGGTTACCACTCCTTTGATTTTACCGGACTGGATGATTCGTGTGAATTAAGAAAAAGGAGAGGCGGGTTGGATTTTGTTGATGACAGAAAAAAGATTGAAGAGGGACGAGAAAAGGTGAGTTGGAAGCGCGGTGCCTTTTAGCTCAGATGTACTGCTGTGAGCGATAGCTAAACTGTCACTTAGCTGTTTTCAGATGGTTGATGTTGAGGCAAGTTAGTTAGGTAAATCATCTAGTCAGTCGTTTATTTTATTCCTTACCGTACTTCACATCTTAGATTTGTCAAACGTTTGCCAGTTAACCCCGACAGATTGGTTTTCTCGGCAAAGAAGTGGAGTGAAAGAAAGCTAACGTTACAAAGGAAAGAGACGAGAGGGTCGCTCACCTGACTTACCAGCTAACATGAACTACGAGGAAAGTTGCGACTTGTGAAAGATGATTGTGGTTTGGCTCTTGTGACCTGAAACTAGTGAAAACGAGCCATTCACATTACCAGTCTTACAATACCTTAAATGTTATAAATGTTGATTTATAAAGCGACGGCTTTGATCATGTCGTTTTATGATATAACATCAGATAAATTCTCAACTAGCGGTTGCTAGTTTCTCTCTGTTAGCCAACGTTCACTGTATAGGTAGGTAGATGGATGAGATTCTTTGTTCAACTAGCTAGTGATACGTATCCATCTAGCAAGCTTGGTACTATGAGAAGCATCTTTGCAAGTGTTGGATTTCCTCTTATTTTATACTGCATGGGAAGCAAACGGTGGTAATGTTTTGCTATCTCGATAGTTAACGTTAGACTCAGCGGCAATATCCATAAATATCGTGCATCCATATTTTGACAAGCTCAAATCACATTTAGTTATGAAAGCGGGTAAATGTACTCGCTAGCTTGCTGTAATAGAAATGAGCAGTTAACGTTTTGCTCACTATTGTTCGAGCGAGGCTGCAGCACAAATTGTGGTTATCGTTAACTAGTCTGCTGCAGATGCACAACACTTGAAAGACAAGTCGAAGATGCACGGCGTGGCTGATTTGCAGAATGATCTAACGTTGGTTTAGATTTACGATCTAGTCGCTTGTTGTGATAATCTTAGCTAGCCAGCAAGTCACCTTACACGAACAATTAAACGAAGACCTCCCGGGAGATCTGGGGGTTGCTTGGTACGATGCAAAGACGACAAATAAAAGGACACGTGTTGTTTAACTAGCTAGCTGCCCGACCCTCTTACTTTGTGTGCAATTCACTGCGCCCTAAACAAACGTCGTAACTGTGTTGTAAATACTAATATCGAGTATAATTAACGTTTTATACTTAGGATCCAGTAAGGCTCTAACCAGCCTGCGTTAACCAAGTGTAATGTAAGATGCTAATTTGTATGTTCTTAACTTAGACAGTTAGCTGCACCTGGGTTGGCTAGCTAGTCAAGTGTACATGGTGTGTTACATACAAAGTGATCTGTAGTTTTCTACCTAAACATCATCCATATATGTAGCTCTACGTTGAAACTTGAAAGGGAGAATAGTGTATATACAAGGGGGATATAGTAATATCACTTTTACTTTCACTGACAGACTGCATTCAGATCAACTGTCGCGTTGCATTATGCGTTTTCCTGAAACCGTTACCATTTTTTCTTTATTGAAAATCCGAGGCTCATAACTCCAAACGCTTTAGGCAAGTGTTTGCTACGCGGGCTTAATAGAAGAGTTAGTGACCGCCCCTTTATAGAAGAGTGGAGACAGGGGGAAAAAGCAAGGGATGGATAGAGCAGGGACACTCAGCAAAATAACCATAATGTGACGGTGATGCTCTGTCGTTGTCCCCTCTCTGTCATACTGGCCGCTGTTGTTTGATGCTGCTTGTTGGTCCAGGCGCAGAGCTGTCAGGGATCTTTCCGTGCTGGAAATTATAAAGGCTGTAGGTAGGGTATCCCCTACGTTCTGGCATACTCTCGAGATGGTCACACTGTATACATTATGTATTACCATAAGATTTATATTTATTTAGCCAATTCCCTTAGCCAAAGCCACTCGAATAGCTTAATTTCCTTTTATATTATCCAGTTATACCACTAAATATTTACTGAAATAAATCAGGTTCGAGTTCAAGGGCAGTACCTGAACTGGGAATCAAACTTACAACTGTCCATTTCCATGTCTGAACTATTGCACTGATATTCCTTGCAGTCAGCTTCATTGAGGCTATTTTTCTGTACTAAAGGTGGCATTCTCAGCTGCTCAGCTTCTTTAGCCAGTAGTCATCCCACAGCTGTCCCCGAGTATGAAACCAAACAAGAGCAGGTTTAGGGGAAGTCATAAATTGAGGCATATCCGATTTGGGGACCCACAAAAATACTGCTGGGATTATGAATGACAGTAGGAATGAGGTGCATACCAAAATTTCATGAGTGCAATTAGCCCTCTATCTTGTTGGACTTGGATGTATTTTTAAAGGAGACACCGCACCATTTAAGAATTTCAGGGATGAGATTTGTCAGAGCCATTCCAGTATTGAGTAGTAAGTTGAGGTGGTGTGTGTAGGGGGAGGAAGATGGAAAAAGAAGCGACAGTTCAGAGAGAAACAAGTGTCCGTCAAACCGTGCATTTGTTAAGCATTCCAGAATTCAGAGGAAGCAAGGTGAATCACTTTCTCAAAGTTTTAAACTAAGTGATGCCTTTGAAAAGAAGACTTTTGCGAATACACAGCAATATTTTAAAGCAAATAAACTGTGGAGATGGCGATGGATAAGCCAAAAAAAACTCTGGGTTGCAGTTATTTGTTGTTTAAGGGCTGCATTGAAGTGCTTTGCTGACCAGGTAATATGCAGTATTAAATAAAGCAGAAAGCATAAGTAGGACAGGCAGGATTTGGCAAAGCAATAAGGAACCAACACACGTTAAGCTGGGAACACTTAGAAACAGGATTTTCAACTGCGCTGCGCTTTCACTTAGCATCCAAGTGTTCGGTTTCCAGCTTTTCAAACACAGTGTATTTCACATTCCCACAATCCTTTGTTCGCGCCGCCCGTGAAACAGCAGTGGCGTGTGTTTGTTTGCTCTCCGCAGATTTTATCTTGGAATGTTAGCTCACCTCCGCAGATGAAAATAGCTTCTGGGGGGGGGATTTCTGTGAGGTGGGTTTAAGGAAATTGTCTAACTGGGGGCCGCACAAGGGCGCAAATTCCACTTGCAAAGCAATTACCGTCCTTGTATGCTCCCTATAGCACTCTGGAACCTGTACCCCGCACCCATAGCTCCTCCTTTTGTTCCGTTTTGGATAAACCACTCAAGTCTGCCAGCAGTAACATGGCCAGCGAGTTTCCCGCACAAATAATGGCAGCCGAAAACAACAGGGAGCGAAAAGCGAGCCCACATAATGGAAACTCCGCCGAGCTGGACTCTAAATAAAAGGAAATTGGACATTGTGCGCGGCTGCTGTGGGACCTGGTCTTTTATTTTTGTCGTCTTGTGTTGTATTGCGGTGCCGTGATTGCGGTTGCCAAGTCAAACAGACAGAGTCGATGTGAAAAAGCTTGCTGATTGAATGTGCTGTGAGAACGCAGCGTGTTACAACTCATTGTCTCGTTTACTTTCTCAACAGTTAGTTTGCTTCAGTGTGTTTAATTGTCTTTTCAAAAACTTAAAGACAAGGCAGTATGTTATGCAGTTAAGCATGCGTTTCTCTACTGTGGAGAGATACTCTGTTTGCTTCTGCTATTTGCTTAAGTATATAAATGTGCAAGCAGATTGAAACGCCAAAAGTCAGTAGTGAAAACTGCATTAATTTTTTTTTTAATCTCTGTGGCCTTCTCTGTTTGTAGATCTCAGATATGATCTAAAATTGTGTCTGTTGCTTAAGATGTGAGCCTTCTCCTGATCCAAGAGCAAGCAGTAATCGTTTTAAAAAGCCATTTTAGTTTCTCTGCACAAAAGCTCCAGCTTCGATTGAAATGAAGTTATCTGTGATGTGATTACGAGTGACGGGTGGGTTACATCTCTAATGGTGGGTAGTCATGTCCAAAATTACAAGACAGTGCTAAGAACTCTGGGTATTAATAACACAAAGTGGTTTTGAGGGTAACAAAGGGTATCTGACCAAAACCCAGGATTACTGTGCTTCTTGCCAAATGTGGCTTGGCACTGAACGTTAGGACCGGCGCAAGGCTCGGGAGGAGCATGACTGACACATCGGCTGGTGGTACGGATGACAATGGCGTGGGGCGCAGTTTGAGATCGTTCATGGCAAACGCTGACCTGACAGCAGCTTCAGAGCGGGTATTAAATCTTGAATTGGGATATGTGTGTGGCAAGGTCTGATCCAGCAGGAGCCTCAGTTTTCACACAGTGGATGGAACTGTGCCTCCTGGGACACTCCACACTCTTCAGCCTCTCCTTCCCTGCCTGATGGCAATAGTCCATAATATGAAAATCAGACATTACACTACTATATGAGGGGATGAACTGAAACTCCAAGGACACTGCTTTTCTTTGGGACATTACTTTTGATATCTGATTAAAAGTGCTTGTGGAAGAAACCTTGAGATGCATTGCCAAAGCGATTCAAGAAGTTCTAGGATTTGAACCTGTGTCAGATTCCAAGCTCAGTTCCTGAACCATTGTGCTGGACAGACAGCAGGAGACAGACAATATTTGCTTCAGAAATTCACACCGCCTCAAGTAAATGTGATCTAAAAGGCAGGACTGTCTGGGAACCATCTTTTTCTAACTGGCTCTGGCAGTCCTCTCAGGGTGCTATTACAGTGCCATTTGAGTGTGGGGAAATGAACTGAACAGGTTTAGTACTTTAACAAAACTGACTTTTACTTCAGTTCCTTGTTTGCCAGAGGGAGCCTGAAAAAGGTGGCTGTTTTGGTAAGGGAAGATATTGCTCCTGTCGGGCCGTCACAGAGCCTCAACTTAATGATTTGTGTCAAGCGCTCTGACCTGGCGCTGCTGTTCATCGTGTGAGGAATGACAAAAAAGACCCGGGAGTTTGTTAGAGGCAAACCATAATGCACCTGCAGCATTGGAAGGGTGAACTGCGGGTCCTTTTCCATCTGGCTGTGCTCACCGGCAGATCCTGTCCACAGTCCACGCATGGAAAAAAACATCCCTCAAAGAAATTAAATCAATTTCCGGCTTCTGTCAACATCGTGTCACCGTTGCTGGCGAGATGATTTTGAAGTCTTGAAGATGTGGGTTTTTGCACCATCAGAATAAAAAAAAAAAAACACCTTCGAAACCGAGAGGCGGTTAATTACAGACCTGCCTCCGCTGCCGCTTTTGGTGAAATGTTAGAGCAAGCTGTGGCCTCACATTTATGCAACTATTGGGGAGAGGAGGAGAAAAGCTTCTGGAGAAATCTGAGTGCAGCCCTCTCAGCGTGGTAGCAGCCCGAAATATTCTTTCCTAATGATGTCAGCTGCGTTGCGCATTGTGATTTTGCTCTCGCGTTTTAGCCTGGCTGTGAGCGCTGCAGCTCCCGTTCCATCAATCACAGAGTGTGACTTTGTTTATCCGCTTGCTCACACGTAATGGAAGTACTGTGGAATGATGTTTCTAACAGATCGTCTGGATCCTATTGACTGCGCTCAAGCACACTGCAGTCGTGCCCTGTCCTTCGCTCGAGGGGATTTTAATATTCTGACAATCCCTCTGTGGCTTAGAGTTAAGTAGTCAGTGCTGACTCAGGTTGTTATGGTGCAGTGTGACTGATCTGTTGACTGGAAAATGACACACCTATGCCTGTTTTTCTTTCCCCCTCCTGCCCTGTTCAGATGCGTCTGTCTGTTGGTGAACTGTGCTTCCGTCCGGTTCAGAAATCATATTGCCCTGTAGGAAAATACTCACTGTTGAGAACCCTGTTGAATCTTAATGTTTGTGGTGCTATTCTGGATGACAGCAGGGGAAGTATCGGCTGCACTGAGCAGATGGAGGGCCACTGAAAGCGAGCTGCCATAGTCAGGTGTTCTGGTTAAGACTGAGCCTAAGCCTGCAGACCTCACAGCCGTGTATTAAGACATTTTAAGCCATGTGTCTTTCGATGTGGACCACACCAGCGCCCCACTGAGTTCTGGATCCCTGGAAGACTCCTCTTCCTTTCAGCACATGATTTCTTTCTATAAATCATTCTAGTCCATGGTGAAGGTCACAGTGTACTCAAAGTATACTCTGATACACACTCATATGCAAATATACTCTCAGATGGGAGTGATGGGTTGAGCAACACGTTCAGTCACGCTGCTCAGAAGTGGCATCACCAGAGCTTATTAAACAAGCTGTCTGTCTGTAAGTATTGTGGTTCAGAACATCCTTTTTGGAGTCTTCTCCTCTTCCCTTGAGCGGGTGTTAAGCAGAGAGGTGGGCGTGTCAGTGTAAAACCTGAATGTCGGGGGAGACACGTAAGCTTGAATGGGAGGACTATAGAAGGTCCACACTACCATCCCTGTGTGAGTGTTTGCAGTACTGTGGAGCTGGAGGAACACAAGGGCAGTGAGTAGGTGAGACCAGGTTCGGCTGTGCGTGGGAGCCTCAGAGGAAATGAATAAGGGAGACGCGCAGTGACCAGAGTGGACAGAGATGACAAAAGAGTGAGCACTGCATCACCCTGCCCCTCTCTCTCTCTTTCTCCTCAAGATGGTCTGGCCCTCTTCCCTTGGCCAAAGACATACGTCTTCACCAACTGAAATGTTAAGAGTCTACTACGTGTATTATATCATAATCGTGTGTGTCCATGTCGCCTTTCGCCTAAAAGTCAAACGCTGTCTCGGTCTTAAGAATTCTTAAGAATGCTAAGAATTCTCTGACTTGCAGCCTCTTGGTGTGTGTCACATTACGCGGCTCAATCAATTACGCCTAAACCGCCTGTTTAATGTAAAACGATGCTTTTAAGTTGACAGGTTGCCAAACGGCGGCTCGAGCCTGAATGGATACACGAGATGAATGGTAATGGAGGGCCTTTCATGCTATCGGTTTGTCTGAATCACATTTGAGAATCATTCCCCTGCGGGCAGAAGTGGATAAGTGCAGGCTCTGTTTTGGCTGTCACCCGTGCGCGGGCTTGTGGGAGCCACCGAGGCCAAGTGCAGCTGGCTGAGGAAGGAAGTGGAGCACGGGGTGGCAAGCGGAGCGTAGGGGCAGCAAGCAGGGCGTGGGGCAGCAAGTGGAGCATAGGGGCAGCAAGTGTAAGGCGGAACAGTAAGCAGATAGCACGGGGAAGCTAGCGCGGCCCAGGGCAGCAAGCAAAGTGCATGGGCAGCAAGTGGAGGGCGAGGCAGGTTTATCCGCATGCTGCGTTTACACGTCTGTCACGAAATGCCTTCTGCAGTTCATCGTTTGTTGTCCGTAAAAGTTTAATTGCTATGTTGTGGTTGTCTTACTTGATGTATGAACATCCTTTTGGCCCGTCCAATGTTGTTGCAACAGACAGCGTTCCTTTGTGTTGGGTTCGTTTCTGGTGGTGTAAATTTTTGAGGAATAGCTCTCATTCTTCAGTCTTCATGGTTGCGTGTTGAAGTCAGTGAGGGCTGCTGATGTGAGAAGTGTTTTAGTCAGTTGGTCTGGAATGTGGCGAAAGCCCGACAGTGGAGACCTTTGCATTTTCACTGGTACGCCACACCACGGTGCGAGTTGGCAGAAGTGTGCCAGCAAAGTTTACGAGGATCCAATTCGCACCTTCCTTTCAAGCGATCAGAACAGTCCCTGTCCCCTCTCTTCACTGAGATTTGCTAAAATGAGAAGTTTCAACTCTCACCTGCACATTGTGTAATTTGAATCTGTTTGTGACATATTACTGCAGATCATTTGTATAAAATGAAAGTGTCTAGCCTCCTACATCTTGGTTTTAGTTCTCTGGACCTGTCTGTGTGATCTAGCCTAAGTGCCGTGAGCCATCTCCATATCAGAAATGACATAATGTAGCAGCATATGCTGCTCATCAAGCAGACGAGAAGTAAAATTAATCCAGTCTCAAACCTTTCTTATTAACCCAGCAGAGGAGAAGGCAAGCCGGCTGTGTTTGCTGGCAAGTTTGTTTGAAACGTTCCCCTCCGCAATTGCACAGTTAATATGATGCTATACTAGTGCAACTTGCCTTGCCACCTTTGCAATTTATGGATCTGGGTGTCAGATTTTGGGGCCCTGAGTCTGAAGAATCCTTTTTTTCCTGTTGAGCAACAAACTACAGTGGCCATACTGTGGTATTATGTCTACATGTGGTCTGTCTGAGGGTTGCAGTTAGACAAGACCCTGCTTACCAGAGAAGGAATAAGTTAAGGAGATGACTCTTTCGGGACTTTTGTATTCAGTATGAGATATTTCCTGTGAAACTGTTGGAGTTTCCATATAATGATGCAGCTAGTGTTGTATTCTTATGTAAAAATATATTGTGATGTAACCAGGCCGTGATTCGCTTGCTGGGCCCTGTTAGGTAATTCTCTCACGCCGCCCTCCTAGTCAGAAGACCTCTGATGTAGAGCTAATGACTGGGGCTAGAAGGGAGAGGCTTTGCATCACCTGGCAGTGTAGGTGACTAGCTCTGTTGACATTGCACAATACTTTTTGCCTCATTGTGCTGGGTTGGTTTCTCTCCGTGTAATGGATTATGTCAGCCCCATTTTTTATCTGTATTTTTCTGTCAGTGCTGGCGACCTTTTTCACAGTCACAGAATGTCTCTGTCACCCCAGGTTGAAATGAATTTAGTGGAATCCTCCGGCGTATCTGTATCTGTATCTGTGTCTCATTCTGCCAGAGGGAAGTGGACATGTCAGAGGCTGTTATCAATGCATTTTTCCAAGCAGAGCTAAATTACATTGACGTTTTTTCCCCCCACGGTTGGCTGAACGGAAGCAGCACAGGCCTATAGAGAGGGTATCGATGCATGTTATAGGCCAATTTAATGGTGAGGTCTTGTGCCGTGTAGGGATAAGGTACCCTGATTAAGCCTGGCACCTCAGGGGCCATTCTCAGACGCTTCCTGGGTATGGATCCTAATTGCGGTCTTAACCTTACCGCCAACTGTAGCGGTTATGCCTGGGTGTTGGCATCGCCGCAGAGCACTTTCTGATTGGAGACCTTTCAGCTTTAATAACATTTTGCAGGGAAGTATCTTCCCAGTGTCGCCACTTGCTAATATACTGTATTTTACTTACCGTTTGCCAGTGCCAGCAAATTGCTTTCGCCTTATGGCCGCACTCAGGCTGTTGGAGTTCTTCTTGTTCAGTATCAGGAGAAAGAAAAAAAAAAGCAAATTGCCTGAAACTTGTACCCTCAAACCTGTCCAGCAGCACCACAAAAGATCATCCAGCTCACACCGTTGTGAATTGGATGGTAGTGTTGGGTAATGGGTGGCCTTGACAGGGCGCTGTAGAACATGGCTGTCCCCCTGGCCAAGCTGGGACTCTCTGGCAGAACAAGCTGAACAAACAGACGGTCTGTTTGTTGACTCTGTGAGTGTGACCAGTGAAAGGCCTTGCTTTCAAAACAGGACAGATTCATTATTTTGGGAAATGCAGACCTCTGAACTCGGTACCAGAAGGCTGTTTTTCGCTGATTTGAGCCGTGTAGATCAGGGGTGTGTACTACGGTATCTGGACAAGGTGTCTCATCTTTTGTGCTCATGTGGTCCAGACATTTGCAGTATAGGTCACTTTTGACAGAGGCTATGGACGAAAAGAGTGAATGAATGGATCAACAGCACCATGGCTAGACTGAGTCAACTTGTTGAATCAAATCAAAAGTTTGCCCCCCCCGCACCATGCACCACAATTTAACCATTCCCCTGGAAGGGACGAGAGAAGCAAAGCTGGCAGAACTTTACATCGCCGCTGCGCTGATATCATTTCCTGGTCAACCTTTGGAATGCGGGGGCTTTGCGTGGGGCGGGGCTGACGGGCGAGTGCCAGCTGATGGAATGAGCTAGAGAGATCCTCGCAGACAATGGCGCTGAGGTCACCTCTTTCAGCTCGGCGGCGGGGAGCAAAGCCACGCTAACAGGGGAACAATGAAAGTTGCTGGCCCGTCCTCCCCTCCCCCACCGCCACCCTCAGACACCTCCCATTTTACAGAAATGCTAAGTAAACGTTTACTTTGCCGGCTTAATGATTATTTGATCAGGCGAGGCTGCAAGTCTGTGTACGTTTGAGTCACAGCTCTGTGGCTAGTCAGCCGTTTCCCCTCACTTCTTTGGTAAGGACTGCAAGAAATGGGCCTCTGTAATTGATGTGGATTTCCTCTTGGCCAACAGAAAAAGTAGATGAGGTTAACTGATGAAAGGCTTTTCAGCCAGATATAGCATCATTTTTCAGGACTGTGTATTCACCTTCTTTGTGATTTAAAAAATGAACAGATGTGAGTCATCATGGGAAATGCCTCACCCATCAGTAAGGTCTAGAGAAGAAAAGTCTCATTGTAGAGGAAGCATGTGTTTCCCCGCCAGAATGCTCTGCGCTGGAGAGCTGACGATTCCACTTTTCCTCTTTGTGCCTTAAGGACTCCCCCAGAATTGCTTTTCACACCAACTCTGAATGACAGTCAGCCTAATTTAAAGCAACCTCTGCAACGAGTAGTAGCTCATGAAAATGTCTTCTTGTTTCAGCCCCTGAGGTGTCTAGAGACTCTGTCACAAAGCATATTTAGTAAGACTGTTTGAAGCAGGGCTGGCGAAATTGGCTCCCATATTTCTGTATGGCAAAGGACCATTGTTGGCTGCCAGTAAGAAAGTGCTTAGAAGCTTTTAGGAGTTTATCTTAACTGGGGGGGCAATACCTTGCAGAACAGTATGCGATATCTGGTACTTGGACTGTTTTATCTGGTACTTGGTACTTTTGTCTGTTTAAGAGCATTTGGAAGGGACTTGTTGTACATCAAGATGCTCTTACCTGTCTGTTGAATTCTGTTAAACATTTTAACCTTTGGAGTTTTTAATTTAAAATGAAACGTTCTCAGTCGTTTCCATGAACCATTTCTGACACCAAACTCATTTCTTCATTCCTGTCAGTGTTCATATTTTGGAGATCAGTACAGGCTGTTGTTTGTGCTGCTGGACATTGCAGTTTTAATACTGACGAGTAAGCAGTGTAACCAATTAAAATCTTTTGTCATTGAATTTTTTTTTCCTCCAGTTGAATTCAGTTCAGGTTTATTTATTTAGCTTTTTGGTTAGTGAATCAGTGAGCTGTGGTGTCCGGGTGACACTGCTTCTGGGTCAGGGTTACGCAAGTGCATGTGGCTGGGTTCACTCGGCAGTCTCCATGTGCGTTTCTCTGAGCTCTCTGCCACAGTTTGAAGTTCCCCGTGGTGCCCTCACTGCCTCGAGGGGGTTACTCCGCTGAGCACCCTGAGTCATTCCAGTCTGTACCTGCTTCGCTCGGGGCCAAACAGCTGTGTGTGACTTTGGGCCAAAGATGACTGCCACCTGAGTCCTCCCTCCGCCCCTTTTGACCCAGTCACGCTCCGCGCCGAGCTGCAACCTGCTCGCATCGGCATGTGTTCCCACGCTGCTCCCGGTGGCGTGAAACAAGGTGAGTCACTGCAGCAGCTGTGGGAAGCCATTACGCCCTCGCTGAGATGGAGGCCAGTCGAGGCAGTTAAATGTTTATGGAGGGCACTGGTGCTCAGGCCTGCTTTAATGACTACTGGTGGGCACCAGAAGGCAGGAAAACCACACCGCACTGTCCGCAACGCCAAGCTCTCTGCAGAAGCACGCTCAGATCCGGTGCTGTCCGCGCTGGATGTCATCACGCTCTGCTGTTTGCAATTAAAGATGCTGCCTCTCCTTTGAATACATTTCTCTTGGAGTGATGTGTGCAGAACTGCTTTTAATTAAAGTCTTGTATTTTAATGAAGTAGCTGCCTGGAACGTTTTCATAGCCTACTGAGAACAATTCTACAGGGAGCGCGGGACTAGTTTATGCTGCTGTTGATTAAAGGAGGAGCAGAAGCACATTTTCATACCCCGATTCCTACTCAGTCCTCTGATGATCTCTCCAACAACGAGTCGCTAAAAACAAATCATGTTTATGCCACAAATTGTATGAAAACATTACCAGTCCATGCGTGATTTCTTTGCCGGTTGAGATTTCTTTGAGGATACTGGTAATTAAGATTTGCATCATAAGTACTTTACAGAGTAAATTCTTTTGAATTGTATGTCATCATGTAGCAGACATCTTAGGGGGTGGTTCTATGCTATAGTTACAGTATATAGTTTATTGTATACTATACTATAATTTCTTTTACCCAGTCATACTACTGGTGAGTCACAGTAAACTGAACAGTCTAGGTAGAGAAGGTGTTTTTGCTTATTAGTTAGATTATTCATCTCAGAAGAGCATTCACACATAGTATTTTTCATAGTGTGCATTATTGAAAGAAATTCTGTGGATTTAAGCATTGTTTGATTAATCAATTAATTGATTATGATAGTTGTTTGTTTAATGGGGAACTCACATGTTCAAACTGAGAACACATGAACTCATTTTGTTTTTATCTATTTATAGTATTTAGCTATCTTGTCCTAATGGTTTGCTACATATTCATTGAAAGGCTATATTGGAAGGCATCAGCATTTTTGCAGCCTCCTCTGTTGAGTTGTATGGTTCCTAGTTATCTCAGATGTTTTACCAACTGAGCGGCTTATCTCTGTTGCAGATGTCACTTTTATACATGTTTATTTGATACTGGTAAAAACAATTTAATGGTCAGGCATGAAGCAGATTTGAGTCAACATAAAACTTTATCTCTGGCTGAAGTGCTGGTGGTCTGCACAGAAGGCCTTCCTGCTGCTGCTTGTTTTCTACAGTCCTGCAGCATTCCCGCTTTTCCAAAGCTAATTTTGATCTGTAGAGATTGGCCAGAGTCCTGGGGACAGAATGTACCAAGATGGGATTGCTTCTGGAAAGTGAGCTTTTATGGGAGTAAGATTCGTGCATGCACACAGCTAAGGTTAAGGCTCGATTCTGTCCAGTTAAACGAAGGCTTAACCGATGCTGATAAAGCGCAAAAACTCCGTGCTGCGTCGGAGGAACCTCCGGCCGTGCGGGAGGGGTTGTGGCCAGGCGTTTTGGGTCCTCGACCAGGTGTCCGGGCTTCTGCAGCAGCCCTGTCTGCGTGGCACACATGTGGGAGCTGTTACGGGCAGGAAATGCGTGAGCGCGGAGCGGAGCGGAGTATGAGGCGGCAGGTGCAGCGGGCTGCTGTATCTGCGTGAAGCGGGAGGATTACTGTCTGGCCTGGGACTTTATTAAGAGGTATGGCGGTATTGACATACCCTTCCAGAGAGAAGCTCACCCTCTAGCATTTCCTGCTCCTCATGCAGCGTGTGGCGGAGAGCGGCCAAGCAGGAAGAGCACCTGCGATAGCACTCTACCGTGAGCGATTATCCTCATACTCTTGAGGAGGGGAAGGGGCGTGAGCGGGGGTGGGTGTGTCCTTGAATTACAGAATGCTAAATAACACGCTTCCTTTGAGAGCACTCTGAGAACCATATGCAACATCTTAATTTTTCTAGAATTTTGGATTCAGCATTGTTTCAGTGACCCCTGGGCCACCCCTATGAACATAAATTTGTGAAGCAGAAATTCCCTGTGGTTCTCTATAAGCCTGAATTACTTCGTCAGAATGGCAGAAGCTATATGTTGCATTCAGAAGTATTTTGGAGTTTATGCAGTTTCGCAATGTTGGCTATGTCTGCAGTCATTTTGTTTTGCCTCCAAATATTAGAGATAAGGACCCTCCAACAATAACTGTTCAGAAGTAATACTCAGGTTTTTTCCTCTCTTCAGTTGTGATCCAGCTTTTGGGATTTTTGAACCAAATGTGCTTGTGCAAGACTCTTAGAGCGCGTCCAGCAATAGTACCAATAGTACCTATTCTTGGGCCTCTGTTGGGATAGCTGTTGAACGTGCACACCGGAAAACCACACGGTTCCGCTGGCTAGTCTGTCTAATTATTAGAGAGCGACGCCGCGAGACATGAGCAGACATGTATGCGGGGTCAGAGCAGGCGAGTGTGGGTCAGCTGACCTGTGGCGGGTGGGAAGATGGCCGGAGATTGCTCTCTCTGTGGAGGCGGTCTGCAGGGCCGTGCCGGGTGTGTGGCTGCCCTCTGGAATGTGACCATGGGTGTGTGGGGGAGCCAGTCTCGGCGCTGGCTGAGCCTGCGAGGTCACGGAGGAGTCTCCTCTCTCTCTCTCTCTCTCTCTTCCCCTGTTCCTTCTTCTCTCTCTCTCCCTTTGCCTCTCTCTGTCTCCTTCTCTCCCCTTCCCTGTCTCTTTTTAACAGGGGACAGTGAATGCATGTCTGTGTAGTAGGCCTATGTACTATGTCTGAACATGTTTCTAAAATGAAAATGAAAGATTTATGGTCGCCTGTGTCATATGCTGTCTCTCAGCCCGTTGTAGGCAGTGACATATTGTGCCACAAGTAAAGAACATTGTTTGTTCTTTTCTGTAAATTGGGGTGATTGTTATTGGATTGAAGTTATTGGATACGGGTGATGTTGAATAGTTAGCAAATTGTATTTTAGGAAAAAGATAAAATACATATTTGAGTGTATTTTTTGTGTACGGTTAGGAAATGCAGTCTCATCTCAGCCACTCACACTTGGCAGTGTGAGTACAGCCTGTCTTTGAAGAACCATGTCTGCCTGTGTACTTACAGACTGTACTTACAGAGTCTGGACACTGATCATTTTCTTTGTTGAAAATATTTCCCTGTTGTCAGTCTGGCCCAGTGTATTCTATTTTTGGGGCCAGAAAGTTCTCCATTTTGCTTTGTGCTGCTACTGTGTGTGTGTGTCTGCGTGTGTGCGTGTGTGCACGTACGTGTGTGTGTGTGTGTCTTGTGTGTGTGTGTCTGTGTGTGTGTGTCTGCGCGTGTGTGTCTGCGCGTGTGTGTCTGCGCGTGTGTGTCTGCGCGTGTGTGTGTGTGTGTCTGTGTGTGTGTCTGTGTGTGTGTGTGTCTGCGTGTGTGTGTGTGTGTGTGTCTGTGTGTGTCTTGTGTCTGTGTGTGTGTGTGTGTGTGTGTCTGTGTGTGTGTGTCTGCGCGTGTGTGTCTGCGCGTGTGTGTCTGCGCGTGTGTGTCTGCGCGTGTGTGTCTGCGCGTGTGTGTCTGCGCGTGTGTGTCTGCGCGCGTGTGTGTGTGTGTCTGTGTGTGAGTGTCTGTGTGTGAGTGTCTGTGTGTGTGTGTCTGTGTGTGTGTGTCTGCGCGCGCGTGTGTGTGTGTGTGTGTGTGCGTTTTCTGTTTTATGATTTGCTTGGCTGTAATAATGTTTGGAATGGTGGTGGTCCTATGTCAGAGTGGTGTTGAGAGAGGTTTGTGAGCTGAGCTTCAGGACCAGCTGAGTGAAGGGGCTCTTTTCTGGCCTCAGCTCTCGGTATTGCACTGCTTTGTAATGGTATGGGAGTGCAGCTTGCTATTTTTAAAATGTGTCTTATATTAATTGGCCCTTTGGATTTTTACAAAAAATTATGTTGCCCTAATTCTACCCTGCATTCATTGTTTGGAGTTTGCTCTGTACTTTCAGAATATTTTTCAAAACTCTGCAGGCATGGTTAAGATTCGGGTTTTGTCCCATTGAGCAAAATCTCGCTTTACAAGCAGACCACACATTTCAGTCCCATATACGACTTTTGGTAAGTAAGCATTCAAATATTCATAGACGAATTTAGATTGGGATTTTGATGAAAAGTTTTGTCTTTGTGGCATACAATTTCCCGAATGCTGGATTAATTTACTGCTAAATTGAAATTTCCTGGGTAACTTGAATTTTCAGACCTAAATAATTATAATGTGCACAGTGTTCTTGTATGTTACTATTGCAAAATTGTATCTGTTTCCATAAGATATTGATGTTTTTGTATTTGTATTTTTGTATTTGCCGTCAAGGCCAAGGTCTGACAGCACTGACATGATCTGCTGTAATCCCTTTTCTGCGAGTGACAACAGAACCAGATCATCTGTGCAGAGCAGCAATTTTACTTCTTTATCTTGTAGAGTGAAACCAGGGACCTAAGATTGTTCCAACACTCTGTCCAATTCACAAATGTTGAACAGTGCTGCAGCCCTATCTCACTTAGATTCCACACATTACAGTGATTCTGTATTTACTACTTCTGTACACTGATTACACCAGTTCACTACTCACACAAATTATCTTCACTTAAAAATTGGGGTTCGGTGTTCATAATTCCATATGTCAGGGAAGTAACCCGTTGTCAAAACCATGTGAAACAGCTGCCGGTGTCTGTAGTTTTTCGTAGGTGTGCTTTTGCTCTGAATGTGTGTTAATCGCCCTTGTTCTTTAGTCCATTTTCTCTGTGTATCTCCATTTTCAATGGGGGCTTCTCAGGTTTTGAGTCATTCAAATTATTCCAAAAAAACCCCAAAAAAATTCCAAAAAGTGCAGTTTATGGCCTCAATGAGTCTCTCTGTGTTTTCCCTCTCCTCCCCCTTGGGAGTGGAGTGACTTGCATCTGAACTGAGATATGATCTGCAGTTGCGAAAGAATTTGTTGCACGGAGCTGGCATTTGATTATCTTTCCCATTGTCTTACACAGTGCGTACTTTCATTCTTAACTGACATTCCGGCTTGTTCTCAAGGCTGTGACTGTTGACACTGACTGCATGTAAGTGACAACATAATAACCGAACATTGTTTTGAAATGAATGCTGCAGTATATCTCGCTCGGCTGCCAGATATCCTTTGAAGGGCAGAATGTTCCTTCAGCCGCAGCATCAACAGATGTGGTCGGGTGTGAAGTGTTTGCCGCCTCTGTGCTCTGTCGCGCTGATGGCTCTTGCAGGTTGGTAGTTTGCTCCGCCGCTCGGGAGAACATATTGCCATCAGGCTATAAGTGTCCTGCGATAACCTTGAGCCAGGGTAGATGGAGGAGCAGAGATGCTCCGCAAGCCCACGGTGACACCAGACAGGGTGTGATAAAGCCTCGCTTTTTCTCCCCGGCTAGACAGGCTGTGTAAATAGAGCTTACTTGGCAGCGATCGGGGAAAACAGATAGTTGCAGGAAAACAACAACCGTGGGGAAAAAAAGTGAAAAGGAGAAGAAAGCTGCGAGCATGCTGAGATGCGGGTCCCGGGCGAGCGGCTTCGCCCCCACACAGCAGGCATCCGGAAGGTGCTGTCTGGGCACGCTCGGTGCTGGGACAGGGCCGATGCCCGCTGACGGGACGTTCCCGTGCGCGGGACGGAACGAGAATGCTCTTTCGCCCCACTTAAAGGGGCACGGGTTGGGGGGGAGACGCTACTTCGGCAGTGCCCGCTCTCCCCTTGTGAGTCCAATGAATGCGTGCTGGTAGCGTCTTGGCTCCTGCTGGAAATTGCAGCCAGATGTGGGGCATAGGAATCAGTTGTTGCGAGTGAAGAGCGGGAGCTCTGTTTCATCGACTGCGTGTCCGTAACCAGTGCGTTTGGATTCCTTTGCGAAAATGACATAAACGGCTTATGCGCTGGACCTTGCTTGTGAGCCGCAGGGTTGGTTCGACCAGTCTCTTTTCCTGCGGGGTAACGGCAGCAGCGTTCCATTCATATCTGATTGTTTAACCGAATTCCCCACACTGTGACATTGACTGTTTGACTTAGAGATGCCACCTGCCCTAATCTGTTGGCTCTTTCAGAGGGTTTTGGCAGCACGTGCTGTGGACGAGAGGCAACGAGATCAAACTTTACTCCTGTGCTCTGTGAATCCAGATCATTGCCATGGGCAGGAGCGCAAAAGAACAGGAGCAGGAGCGTGATGGAGTTGCTCAGCAAAGCCTTACTCTATAATAACAGCCCTCCAAGGTGGGCCTCAGTGATGTCTCCTGTCCTCGTCCCACAGATGAACGCACAGCGCTAAATGATTTCAGATGCTTCCTCTGTGAACTGAGGCAGGCCAGCGGCTAGCGCTTTAAGAGTCGCGGCACCGCTGACACCGGGAGCATTTTTTTCCCCGGCGTTGACAGCCATGTGATGCGTCACAGCAGTGGCCAGTGTCTGCTGTAATTGCTGTGTTGATCTCCTCTGATGAATGTATTCAGATTGTAATTTCCTCCGGAGCTGAACACAGCATGCTGTAATGGGAGGCGCGGGGCCTCGCTTTGACAGGTAGTGAGGCAGGACTATTTCGGTCCAGAACCGACGCCGGCGGCGGTTTGTAAAACGATTAGACAGGCTTCAGTGCGCCTTTATTTTAATGTATCGAGCGTGTCTTTGTTAAGGCATACTATATTTAACCAGACTCAGTGTTGAAAATCCCACAGCCCCCTTGTGGAGTTAAGGATGGCGCGCGAAAGAGGAGCATGGTTTGCCCTTGTGTCTAAGTGGATATTTAGAGACACACCTACAGCTTCTCTGTCCAAGAGCACATTCCGAGTCCGAGTTATCTGAAGATCTCTGAAGAGAAATTCTTCTACCTCTCAAGGCTAGCCCCTGCAATTGTTCACTTAGACAGGCACTGTGTTGTTGTTTTTCAGCCTGTTCTCTCTGTGTGCTTTCTTTTCATGAACATCCATGGTGATTCTGTTACTACATAGGGGTGGTTTAGCACTTCAGCGGAGTTAATCCCAACCCTTCGAAGGCGGGACCCGCTGATATGTGAGGATTGATGTCTCTTTCTTGGATGCGGGCTGTTTATGGTGAAACCACGGATTAGAGCAGGGTAGTGGAGAGGAGGGTAACACTCTCTCCCTGTGACTGGCTTTGTTTTTCGGGGGGGAAAAGCCCAGGTGTCGGCTTGAGAGGCCCTGTGCCTCCGCGACCTCTCCTTTGGAGTGAGGCCACAGGGGGCGAAGGCCTCCCAGGGAACGCCGGTCCTGGGACTCGTGTTGAAGGCTCTCATTGTCTGCCTCGTACTGGGTGAGGCCTCCCATCCATCAGTGTCACAGGACTTGTAGCTGGTCACTGTCACTCGCCTGAGAACAGTGAGAGCCTCAGCAGGGCTTTCCTCACAGCATTTAGACATGGACCATTCTGCCTTTGTCCAGTGAGACCCACAGATACCCATAGATACTCAAATTCAGTCAACTCTGTAGTTTAGCTTTATATATACTGTATTAGCTATTCACTTTGAGTGCAGTAAAGTTCTGTTTGCCGTTTGACCTTCAGGACAGATAAAAGTATGAAACAAATAAATAAATACATAAATAAATAAATGATCCCTGTAGCCCTCACACTTGTGCAGCACTATATCAAATCTTAAATGACGTGCATGTCCTGTGCGGTTTGCGAAACCACACTGACCGTATCAATTCCTTTCTTGAGTGATTAAAACCGGGATCGTTTCTGACTGGATCGGAAAAACAAGAGGCTGAGAAACCCCACCCTGCCCGAGCCGCCGTGTGGAGAGGCTCACGCTGAAAGATGGGGAGTATTAACGGCGTTCTTGAAAGGATTATGCTCGTTGTGTTTGTTTTTGCTCCCCTGCATCCGTGCCAGCAGGAATTTTTCTCCTGCGCGGCCTGCTCCAAGATTCCACTTCCTCTCTGGAGCCGAGGCACGTAATAAATTTCCACAGCGTGCGCTCCTGGCCAGGGGCTCGGAGCGTGGCGGGGCAGCTCGCCCCCAGTTGCCTCCTCGACCCCTGTGGGGGTGGGTGGGAGGAACGCGAACTGCTCCTTGTGTTCTGAGGCCAGGCTTACCGGACCGGGGGTGCCGTGGGTCTGTGTGGTGGAGGTTCCGCAAGCCCCTTCCTGCTCTCCCCTCCTCCTCCCGCACCCCTACCGGGTGTCTTGCCGCGCGCAAAGAACCCTCCCTTGGCCCGGCGCCTCGCGGACCTCAGAAGAGAGGTGCGTTTCGGGCCTCCGTCCCGCCTGCTGAAGAAGCCCTCTCGCATACACGGGGCCTCTGTGATTTAGAGACGGGGGTGGAGAGCCCTGCACCGGCCGCGCCTGCTGCTCACCACTGCGCCTGGGAAAAAGGGGCAGGGGAGAGGAGAAGCGGTGGACAGGGGGAGCAGCCCCCCCCCCGGGGTCAGAGGGCAGCTTTTATGAGGCTACGCACTCCCAGCATCCTGTGCTGCGTTAAGCATTCATGGCAGTGCTGATGAAGTGCGTTTATTACCGGGGATCTGCGGGGTCAGGGTGGGACAGGGCAGGGGGGGTACCCAGCAGCCCTGGCCCTCCTGCTCCAGGCCTTCAGCGGCAGCTATGTAAAGGCACGCTTTAGCAAGACGGCCTTCCATTTCTCCCATCTGTGTGCCTCTTTTCTACCCCTCCCCTATGAAGCAGACTCCAGAGGAAAGGACCGTGACGTTTCTGGGACTTTCCTGCCGAACCTTTGACCCCTCCCCGGGCGAGGCCCGCGGCGGGCGTCGGCAGAGAGATGCATGCTCGGTGTCATGAGCTGCACGGCCTTTTGGGAAATCCCTCTTCACCCCCCAGCACCCATGTACCGTCCCAGAAATAAGGCGCAATGCTACACCTCAGAGTGGCAGAGTTGTTTACTGCTTCAAATTTAGGCCGAAGCCGTCTGCTGATTTACAGATGTCCAATTAAAAAGAATTGCTCAAACAAAGCTCTTTTAGACTTTCTTTATGTGCTTATTTATGCAGTTGTCTGCATGGGGAAAATTCCCAGCGTTTCCCAGGTGGAGGGAATGAATCAAGCTAACAAATGACTGGGGGTGCTTTTCCAGGCTTTTTCTCTCTGGCTGCTTTCCTGTGTATTGAATGATTTATTCCTGGCCGCCTGGGCCACAGTTTTACTGCCTGTGTCAGATATAATAGTTCCCAGCATACAGAGTTCCCAGGCATCTGATGTACAATATAGTGACTGCATGTCTCCTTGGAAACCCAGACAGAATAATGAGACCCCAGTATCTGTGTTTATAAAGTGCAAAGTCTTTTTCTTTTTTTGTTCCCAAAGTATTGGATAGTACAGTGCTTTGACTTATTGCGTGGGGTCCGAGCTGATGTCACTGATACTGATCTAAAGGCTGAATCCCACACTGCTGAAAATTCAGGGTTATCACAGGTAAAAGTTGGAAATCTTGTGAAATTTACTCACGTGCTTTGATTACAGGGAACAAGCTCGTTAGTTCAGTTCAGGTATGGCAACACTTTCAACGCATGGCTGACTAATAGCAGTTTGAAGGCACGAGTGACTGAACGTCTTGAATAAGCATATGGCAGACCAAAGCATCATTTTGTTGGATGTTGAGCCAACGAAAACCAATTCTGATAGAAAGCACCGCACCGTGCAAAGCTGAATCCTGACAGTCAGATGTCATGGTCCTAGGTCTTCTGTAACAGGGCAGTTTTGGCGGGTGGAGCAGGTGCTAACGGTCACGTAAACCTTCAGTGCTAACGAGCGCGAGCTCGGGGGTGGGAGCCGAGGGGCGAGAAACCGTCGGCTGGAACCGGCTGGGAAAACATCTGGGTCTGCAAACTGCTGCGTCTGCTCTCGAAAACCCCCTGTAATTAATCAGCTCTGAGGCGTATCCACAGAGCGTTACGCACCTTGCTGAGTCGACAGCAACCGCGCGGCGAGCCGGGGTGAGGCGTCGGCCACAGCCAGCGGGGGAATGAGACAAGGAAGCTCTCTTTGTCATCCCAGCAATTGTGACACCTTACCGCAGTACGCTTTCAATATTTAGCGCTGTTTCTGCTAATAGTGTGTATTCTTGGCTCAGGTTTTAATATGCTGTGAAGACGGTTGTCATTTTCTGCTTATCGATGATCCTGTGATCCCAGACTGAAATGAGAAGTGGATGGGAAATACCGCACTCTCCTTTTTAACATTGAGCATTGAGGGTGGGACGTGACTGAGACCCATTATGCGGTGTTAACTTCACGGCTTGTCTGCAATCTGAGCTTTCCTCCTGTGTTTTTGAGTCCAGCTCGCTCCCTGGAACAGAAATAAATCTCTTCCTGTAGGCTCCTTCTCCCGTCGCTGACCCAGAGCAGACTGGAGGGCACGCCAGCGCATTTCCTGTTACCAGAAAGGGGAGAACGGTGCCGCCGTCGCGGGCGAATATCGCTTCCCTCCTCCGATTAGGGTTATGACGAGGACACCCACCCCAGACCTGTCTGTGCCCTTGAATTTGATCCTCCAGCTGTGGTGCTCGGCGTGCAGAAGAAACAGGGGTACACATGCCAAAGAGACTTGGAAGAGAGGGAGCCGCCTGCTGAAATATGACATTCGCGTAGTTTGTCCCAGACAGTCGGACTCCTCGGCCCGCAGACGGTTTAATGCTTTGAACAACCAGTAAATCATATTCTCTTTGAGCGTAAAGCATCTCCGCGGAGCGGAGCGTGTCTGTGTAATTGTGGGATGAGCTTTGTTTTCGAAAAGCCCTCCTGTAATAAAAGAATGATCACACAGAATATCTGGCTGTCGGCGATCGGTGTTATGGAAGAGTATTGGAAGTTACTTTTCTGTGTTTTTCAGGATTTTGTGTTGCTTGCAGCAATGATAGACAGGATGATAGACCGCTTAGCATATTACTTAAATGTCCTTCCCGTCCAATATATATATAGATTTCTGATTAGTACTGAACTCAGTGGTCTTGACATTGGGGAGGAAACTTGTGTTGGAAGCCTAGTTGGAAGCACTCTTACAGTAACATTCAGGTGAAGGAACTCATATGGTGTTCACATTTTGCCTATGAGGGTGTACATATTGGCACAGGTGAAGAGCGAGTGTGTATTGTGATAGATGGGAATCTTGAGGTAGGAGCAATCCTGTTCAAACCAGTTTTAACATCTTACTTTCCATCATATTCATTTCTGATCTGCCTTAACAGACAGAGGTGAACCGGACAGTGTTAGGGGGGTGGCAGTGGTGAACTGTCACATTTAGGGGCGGGGGGGTCTGGATGGCTTTCCCCGGATCAGTGTACTCAGTCTGCTGGAGAGCTGAGAGCTGGATGGCCCATCGGTGGATGGGATTAGGGTGGAGTGCTCAGTGTAAATCGATGCTGGATGTGACTTTTTGCCATTGTTGGACCATGATAAACATAATTCCTGTTAAAGCCACACGCGGTGGATGCAAGCAGTGCGTGGCAGATCGCAGGTGGCAGTCACTGCTGCTGTACGGAGTGGTACAGGGCGATCACAACTGACTTGCGTTTGTGCAGACATCTGCACACCAGGTTTCTGGATTAAACACAGGACCGTTAAAATATTCATATGACTCAGAGGCACTAATGTTTTGACTACCATTTTGCAGAATCATTTCACTGCACGCTCCGGGATGCGGAATTCGAACCACATGTTGTGCCCCGCGAGCGCGTTCATCAAAGCCCTGTCCTGATACCCCGCTCTCCTTAAGTCTTTATCCACGGGCCCGGATTACGGGCCTGGCCTAATCGCGATTGCGGCAAAGTCCTTTGTAGAACGGTGGCAGAGTATTTGCACAGAACAGATGGGAAGGAGCAGGAGTCTTTACTGAAGCGGAGCTCTTCTGCGGAGATGTGGGAGGAGAGGAATGCCTTTCGGCTGGGGGTGTGCCCTCCTCATTCGGGACGGCCGTCCTGCCGGAGCCCTCCACAGGAAGCACACAACAGAGCGGAAGAGCCAATATCAACACCGGCCGTTCCCACAAACGCTCATATCTCCTCACATCTGACTGTGTACACCAACACATCCCATGTCTTTGGCACCTTTGGCATCTTTCTGGCAGGAAAAAAGAATCATTGGTAAGATGTGGGTTTCATGTGATACAGGGCAGCCACTGGCTAGGGCACTGCTTGGGACACTGGTGTCCCAGAGAGGGCTGAGATATGAGATACTGCATCTGGATGTGCAAGGCAGTGTTGGTTTCTCCAGGGTGTTGTAAATGGGTCATTTGCGAAATGAATGTGAGCTTGGAAAAGGGCACCTGCCGGACAGGCATGTAGCTCTGCAAAGTATTAACTAAATGTGTAGTGGCTGCGTATGCAGGCCCACATAACTGGGTGTGAAATCGCCTGTTACCGAGGCCCATCTTTCAGTATTTAGAGCAGGCCGTCTCCTGTGTTTTCACTGGTCACACTCCTAAGGATTAATAATGCATTAAGTGAAATGTGTTACATTTGGAAATCGGTTTGCTCGGACGCGGCCCACGGACTGGGGCGAGGGACAGGGGTTCGTCTGTCCCGCGCTGACATTTGACACCGACCCCGCTGCGCCCGCTAGGCTCGGCTTTTCCCAGCCCTAAACATTCCGACCACGGCAAATGTACGTCCAGCTGTCATATCCGGCGGGTTGGGCTTTGTCTGGGATAACGGATAGCGCTCTCACATGGGGCAGTGTCCGCTTTATGGAGGAGAGGATACTGCTGGAAAGTTGGACATGACAGTGAATATATTGGCATAGTGTGAATGAATATGGGGAAATATGGGAATCTCAAGGTAGGAGGCATTCTGTGAGTTTAAGACGGTTTTAATCACTTTCTTTCAATTGTATTCATCTCAGTCCTCCTTGAACGAGCAGAATCACACTGGACAGCATTTGGGAGGGGTGACAGTCTTGAGCTGAGGTGTTTTGAGGGGTCCGGGCAGCTTTCCTCCAATTTATGCAGTCAGTCTGGTGAGGGACTAGGGGCTGGATGGCCAGTCTGTGTACTGGGGACAGTATGTGTTTTCTGGAGAAGAGGATACTCCCGGAAAGTTGGCCGGACGGGCGGAATGCGTGGGCGTTTGCGGAGGCGGCGGATGCGCGATGTAGCCGCGACGCGCCGCGGCGGAGTCCCGCCGCGCCCCCCCCCGGGACCCGTCCTGACGAGGCGCCCGGATCCGACACACTCCGCGAGCTCGCACTCGCTCTCCCTTTCAGCGCGTGTTGTTTTTGGAGGTTTTTGCCACATTAATCTTCCTCAGCGGCACCGGCTGAGTCGCTCTCACGCCGCGCCTCCATATGTCAGGCATGCGCCGAAAGGCTTAAGTGCTGCAGGCGAAATCTGGCATGAGGCGCATCACCCAAGTTGTGAAATCTTTAATGTGTGTGTGTGTGTGTGTGTGTGTCTGCATGTGTGTTGTTGGCCGATGTCCAGAGTACAGCAGAATGTTTGAGCAGTTTGTTTTTTCGTTTGGCCTTATGGGTTGATATCTGAAGAATCTGTTCCTCTTCTTTCAGATCCACCAGAGCTGGGAACTGAAGGACGAACTATAACAAGAACAAGGACTCTTTGTGAGTAACGTCTCAATGGATTTGTCTTTTTCCTGAAAATTGGGGAAAAGACTGCGAATATCTTAATATTCGAGCATGAGATCAATAATCGATTATCTGGATCTGTATTCAAATGTTTGTTTGCAAAAAAGCAGAGAAATTTAAAGTTGTGTTCTTAGAATACTCAGCATGATGCAAGAGAATTCCTTGGTGATACTCACTTTTCTGCCCAGTAGTGAGTGAATGAAGATCTTTTGTGTTGAGTCATCATTTTCACAGAAAGAATTATAGTTGTATAATGTGCTTGGTGGAAAAAAGTGTGTTGCGATAATTTAGATATATGACTTCCCTCTAGATGATGTATTTGACTATTTTGGGGTTATTGCTACTTGTTTTTCATGGTGAGCAACACCAGCATGTCCACCTCAGCTGGTTTGAGGAGAGACCGCTGTGGTGTCCCACACAGAGCCATTAGTGTGTTCTTTAGCGATGAGTTTGTCCCCCATTTTTAGTTAAGCTATCTGATACATAAAATTGGCGCTTAGAATAATATAATAACGCCAAGGGTGAATGTTTTATGGGCAAATCAACTGAAAGAAATCTGCCTTTTCGGGGCCTTAGCCTCAATAATTGGATGAGTTTAAAACATTGCAGTGGGCTGTACATGTTTACTTGTGTGGAAAACAGCAGAAGTAGCTAAAAGCAGAAATGGAAGAAGTAGTTTGTGTTTTGAGAATAAATTCACTATAAGGAAGGAAATGATTCTTTAACTGTGGAATAGAGCATTATTTTAGGGATTTTATTTTATCTCATTCCCACAGCCACAGGCATTGTCATGTAGAGCATCAAACCTGACCAAGTTCAGTAAAAAAATATGCGTTGACTAAAGCTTCAGTTGATGAATTGGACAGGTTAATCTGTGGAAGGAAGTTGTGCGGCGGAGTCCTCCCAGCCCTCAGGTTTGGCAGAGCGCTCTCTCTCTTTCTCTGTGGCCTGAGATCGCAGCGTTTCTTCACATTTCCTCCTGCAGTCAGCACCTGCAGCGTCACGGCGCTGAAGTCCCAGGGCCGCCTTTTCCACAACGCTTCTGCTGAGGCAGAAAAGAGCGGGAAGCCCTCATTTATCAGAACGGGCCGCGCGCCGCCTCGCTTATCGCCTCCTTCCCCGGGCAACCCGCCGCATCGCCACCGCGGCTGCGCTTACCGGCGCACTGCACACGCTGTCCTCTCCCTCCGCGCGCACCTTTAGCATTAGCGTTAGCAAATGGGTAAGGAGAGCCACACATCACACAACCACACCACACCACAGCCTGGTGGAGTCTGGAGCAGGACCAGGCAGGAGATGGGGGGGGGGGGGGGGGGGTGTCGTATCACTGTGTCCAGATTATAGGGGGTGTAAAGTGTCAGGGGGAGAATGGCTGATTGGCTGTACAGCAGGACACCGTGAGCTTGTGGATGTGACCCTGGGAATTAGCCCATCCAGCCTTTCTACAAACCGAGCGTCTTCCCCTTCTGCACCTCTGCCCCTGCTGAGAAATGAGCTGCCAGCTCCAGCATTAGGATCAGATGCGCACGGCGAAGCGATGCTGATAGCATGGCAGTGAGGCCCTTTTAATGATCTTATCCCAGAGTTTGCAGGATTACTGTCGCGATCCCTGTTTTCTAACACAGGTGACGGAACAGAGCCGTTATTGACTTACTGAGATTGCAAGCGTGCAGCTGTATGTTTGTGTATGTTGTATGTGTTTGCGTGGCGCGTTTCACGCGGCGGGCGGGTCCGCGAGGGCGCAGGGCGTGTTTCCTCATTTTCTCAGAGGCTTACTCCCGTTGCAGTCGGGATCAGTGGGTGGCAGCGGGGCGACATAATTCTCCTCGGATTTGAAGCTGAGAAGATTGACTTTGTAAACCTTGGCCCTGTGTGTGCGTGTGCGTGTGTGTGTGTGTGTGTGTGTGTGTGTGTGCGTGCGTGGGAATCCATGCCTCGGGCCATCTGTGGACTCCCAGTTTATCGACAAACTGTTGGAATCCCTCAAGCCACAAGAAGCCCCCCCCCCCCACCAAACACCCTTTGCTTTTTACCCACAATGCCCCTGAGCAAATACTCCTCAAGCCACAAGGCTTTTTGTGGCTCCCAATTGCTGTCGGCTTCCCAGCCATAGATAATGACAATGATATTCATTACAATGATGACGACATCAAAGGAGAGCAAAGCAAACGTTTAATCCTTTTCATCTCGCTCTGCGAGGGGAAACCGAAGGCAAAGCAGTCGGCTGCTTTCCGAAACGTGTCATTAATGAAATCTAAATCGTCGAGACCCCCTGCCTAATCAGCCGAGTTGTTTTAGAATAATCAAAAAGCTTTTCTTTTTTCGGGGTGTGCTCCGTTTGCTCAGCGGAGAGGCAATTAGTGTCTCTTAGAAGCAGAGCAACTATTTGGCGAGTCTGGATCTGTGCATTAATTAGCCAACGCGCTCCTGTTTATTGTGGGGGTGAGCCCGTCTCCAGCGTGTTACATCAGGAGCCTGACTGCAGCGCAAGCATTCCCTTTGTACTGCAGTTCGCCGGCTGCTGTCAGATGTGTGCCTGAATGGGCACCTTGCCGTAGGGGAATCGCAGACAGTAGGTCTGGGTAGGCTGTGTATTCAGTGAGTGGGGCTCCATCGCTTCTCTCCAGACAGGGTGTCTGTAGTGTTGGTAAGTGCGAGGTCAGTAGCTGGGAAGCTGTGAGTGTGAGTGGTTTGCACAGTGTGTTCCTGAAGCCTCGAGACAGGTCAGTGGAGGTTCACCCCGCGCACCTCCGCCTCCTTATTTTTGGGTTGTCACGCCGCCACCTGAGCTCTCCTGCCGCCTTCGCTCCCCACGAGATCCGCTCTGACAGCACCTGTCAAAACGAGCCGCCTTGCTGCTGCCGGTTTCCGCGCCGGGGCTCTCCCGGCAGCGAGCTGCGAAAGAGCAGCGGCCCTGGCGCTGCCAAACACGCGCCCGAGACTGAGAGGTTATCTTAAGCGGCGCGTTAGAGGAAATGCCTGCTAATCACTGCCATCAAGGAGAATAACGCGCCGCTTACCCGCGGCTCCGGGGAGTGAATATAATCGGCTTATTTCTCATTTTTCGGCTAAATTGCGAAGAATCCGTTGCTTGGGATTGTCTGCGCGCAGTGGGGCTCCGGGAGCGTGGCAGCGTGATGTTTCATTCATGAAAATGTATCAGGTCCCTGTTTGCAAAGCCTCGCTGCACTGTAGGCCCAGCGCTGAGCGCGTTATTACTCAGATAGTATCTGTTAACCGCGCAGTGAAGGCGTTTCAGGTGAGGAGCACGCTGTGTGGAACGGGTGCGGAGGAAGGTTCACCTCTCCAGATGCGCGCCAAGGGAGAGAAACCGCTTCGAGGCTCGTTAATCGCGGCGCTTTGCTGTTGACCCTTTCACAGGGAGGGGCTGAGCTCCCCTGCCATGCTGCGGTTTGTCACCGACAGCGAACTGAGTCACAGTGCAGTCAGTTCCTGTGACAGGCGTGCTCCACACAGCCGTTCTGGCCAATGTCACCTCCCTGGAGGTCATCAGGGCAGGTCAGATGGCCATGCTTTCCCTTAATCATCATTGTCCATTGTCATTGTTATTGGAGCACAAGGCATAAGTTAGACCTGTCCGAATCTCTATCTTGCATGGTGCATATACATGCTTTCGTTTTAGGTCCTATTCTTATGTTTTAGGTTGCAGTGATTCTTGCAACTTACTGCTGAAGGGTCACAGTTTTATTGTTAAAAAATTGTAGGCCCTGTTTAATCGTGTATGTTTGTTTTAGAAACTGCTGAACCGGAGTGAGTCAAACAGTTACCTGGCCCCCGTGAAAATGTGCACCGTTACATCCTGCTGCTTCCTGTTCCTGGCCTCCGCGGAGGAAGTGGTGAATCGCACCTCCTGTGCGGTGGTGACAGCGTGCGTCCTGCTGCCTGCCCTGTGCTTCTATCTGAGGCGACATTACCGGGCTGGGGTCCAGACAGCTGGCCGGCCTGCCCTGGCCGGAGTGTTTCAACAGCTGTCAAATACCCAGCATCCTGACTGCGAATCCATAGAATGTGCCAGGAGCAGAGCTGAGGAGGAAAGATTGCTTAAAGGCCTCTGGTCTGTGCTCTACCCTTCATAATGCTTTAGTGCAGTGCAGTTATGTACTGACTCATGAGTCAGGCCTCCGAGTTCTCTGGCTGTGCTGCAGTATTGCTGTAAATTACCGCAGATTACAGAACACTGTCACTTTGTGGTTTGTTCATCAAAAACTGTCACGGTTTTTTCCTAAAGGCTTAACTTAACGTGTCTCACAACCCACTCTTAAGTCATTTCAAGGCGCCCTTTCTGACTGTTTTTACATGCAGGTTAAATGGGTGACGAGCGCGTAGCGCCCTGGTCAGCGTGGCTCCAGCCTTCGGGGTGGTCTGGGGAGAGGGTCCTCATTACCCCTGCTGTAGCTGGAGCTCGGCCATCATGGGCAGGCAGAACCGAGCCTCAGAGCAGAATCAGCAGAGCCCAGGCCAAGCAGACAAGAGCTCTGAATGTTCTTTAAAAGCTGTGAAATTTGGTCATGGATGTTTAAATCAATGTACATTGCATTACAATTCAGCAGATTGACTTCTCTTAGGCATATTTCACTGCATGCAGTGTTATTTTTTTTACATCATCCATTTAGAAAGTTGAATGTATTGTAAAAGTACTCAAGCCAAGAACTTCTCACAATGGCAGTGCCCCTCCTGGGAGTCAAGCCCGCAGCCCCTCGGTTGTGAGTTCCGTTCCTGGCCTGCTGCTGCACCCTCCCACTGTGTGTGTCATGTCAGGATCAGCGAGAGCCCCTGACCCTCACTGTGAGCCGAACCGGTATATGACCAGACCCCAGCGGCATTGGATCAGGGTCTGCACGCTTCTCTGAACGTGTCTCTTCGTGGGTGAGGGAGCCAGGCATAAGGGAGGGCTTTATACGTGGCACACTCTGGTGTGCGAACACCCCGAGGCGCACTGACCGGCCCGGCGGATTTTGATTTTGGACCAGATTGGATAATTCGCCCCGCCCGTGAACCACAAATTGAACCGTGGGATAAAATCAAAAGCCATTTGGCAGAAGGCCATCTGCGCCAAACTTGTCATTTTACAATAAATGGGGTCAAGAAAAGCTTTTCATTTCAGCGCGACCTTAGTCATTTCACCTTCTGATCTCTCGATTAGAGGAGGTGGAGTCGGAGTGTGTCGGGAATCTTTCAAGGAGGAAAGTGAATGCTGTGAGGACGGAGGAGTGTCCCAAAAGCACCCATCTGCCGCTGTCAGAAAGCTAAGCCTAATCTCTTATTTGGGCCCAAAGTGGATTTGATTATGAGCACTTCTGCTGTTGTGTGTGTCCTTTCACTCCCCTCTTAATCTGTCAAAATCTTTCCTAATATTCCAATGCAGGCAATTCACATTTGTATTCTGCATTGTCCTGTCTGTTGTGAGCTGGTGACAGATGCAGTCCTGAAGGGATAAAAATGTCTCGCAGTGTAGCTGTGGCTCCTATTTCTTATCAGGGGCACTCCTCCGCTCATTTTCCACCAGAGACAAAGCCTTATAAAGAGAGGACTTGATCGCAAATAGTTATTACTTAATTGTTAAACTGTAGGTTAAATGATGCTGTTAAATGGTAGGGCAGTAGTGTGGTGTGGTGTCATGGAGCCGGGCTCGGAACTTAAAGGTCCGTGGTTCAATGCTCTGCAGGGGCACTGCTTTTGTACCTTTGGGTGTTTAACCAACAGCTGCTTCTGTAAACATCCAGCTGTAAAATTGTAACCTTTGTTAGTTGCTCTGGATAAGAGCAATCTGCTGAATGACAATGATGTAATGTAATGCAATGAGGTGAGTGGCCTTGCTGGTAGTCGTTGTTGAACTGTAGTGTAGGTTTGGTTGGGGCAGCTCCCGCTTCCTGTGTACCCCGTCTCATTCATTTAGCAGATGTCAAGTTGAGTGCCCTCCTGGCAGCACCCCTCTGGCCCATGATTGGCCGGTTCCTGCTGTTACCCATCCGGGGGCGCGGGCTGCGGCCTGATCCGCGCGAGGCGGGGGCCGTCACGGGCCGCTTCCCGGACGGAGCTCAGCTGTGTTTACTTAGGCCGGCCAGAAAGCGCACGCTCTCTATCACACGGAGGGGGAAACTCTGACCGCACGCTCACACTCAAACAGTCTCGCCTCAGTGTCTCTGTGTTTTTCTTTTTTTCTCTGTTTGTTCCGACCGTCCCGAGTTCCACAGCTTTGAGGAAACAGAAACGGCGAAAAAAGGTAGGGGGCAAGGAACAGGGCGAGCGTTCGTCCTGACTCTCAGCGCCATCGTTCCCAAGCAGAGTGCATACTGGGAAACGGGCTTCAGGAAGGAAGAGGAGACAGTTACGGGCTGGGCCTCACACGTCTCCTTACGTTGTTTAGCAATACTTGCGGTGTGCTTGTGTGTTTTTTTCCCCTCAGACATTTTGTGTTCGGTCTGACTCATAGCTGTCCCCCCCTCCCCTGTTCACCTTCTGTATATACAGAAACGTAGGAGCAGTTAAACTGTAACCAGGTCTGCCCTGCTTGAATACCACACATTTTTCCTACCCGTTCCCTCTCTTTGGATTCATTTCCTAGATATTTTGGCCATACCCAGATGTTGTAAACCTGGAATTCATGAAAGCTGAGACTTTCTTTTCCCACACAAAAGGTATGTTTTGTGAAATTGAAGTAGTAATTTTTCAGTGACATATTGTCCCTCTAGTCTCCCCCCCTGCTGACGGTGTATGACACGGTGCTGTGGGTGTGGGGTGTGCAGAGAAAAACCCTGGCCCCCACTGCAACACCCTGCCTGCGGTCATTCTCTGTGTGACCTTGTGCCACAGAAGCCAGCTCCGTTTCCTCTTAATAAGAGAAACACAGCTCTTTAGAGTGCTAACCACTTCGCGTGGTGAAAAAGCTAAAACATCCTGGGTGCAGTAGTGAGGATCTCAGAGGAGTGCATGCATCCTCACGCATTATTCCAGAACCGCCTCTCTCAGCCTGTCAGGAAAGAAATTCCAATTCCCCTTCTAATCCATGAACAAACATTTGTTTAAAAATGATGATTGAACCGCCTTCCTCTGCCCCTGATTCTTCCCCCCCTCGATTGTACACGTTTCCCTCCCCTATAGAAAAAGGACAATGAAACAAACACCCTCCCTCCCTCCCTCCGTCGTGGTCGACGAGATCGTCATGCGAAGCTGCAAAAGTTGTTTGAAAGCGAGCTCCCTCTTGTTTGGCCGGAGAATTACAGTCGTCTTAAGGAGATTTGATGGCAGGCTGTGGAAAAGCCCGATGCTTGGCTCCGCTCCAGGGCCTGCATCTGAAGGGGGCCGGAGTGACACGGCGCAGGCCTCCTCCTCCGCCCTCCTGTCACTGCGTTAATTACACGGCCGGGCCATCGCAGCTATTTTGGTCGCGCTCCGCTCTTGTCGCCCTGCCGCCGTTGCCAGGGCCGCGGGAGGAAACGAGGATGCACTCGCGCGACTGGCTCGTGTGACAAAACAGCGTTCCCACCGTGTGACAACAGGAAGAGATTAGCTGCACGCTCATTAGCAGGGAAGCGGGTGACACCGCGCACCAAAACGCTGCAACGGCCTGGGATGGTCCGGACCGCTGCCAGTAACCTCGAGAAAAACTTCCCAAGTGTTACCGAAGCCGCGGCGGAATGAATCACCCCGGTCGGCTCAACCACAAGGCTGTGAAACGTACAGCTTGGTAAAGCTTTATCGTCGCTGCCGTCAGCTGGAGACGTGCGCCAGATCTCATCGACCGCTGTGACAATACTATTTTTTTGTGTGGGAGAGATGATGACCTTCACAGAGCGCAGGACAAGACAAATGTGAATACCCAGAAGCCTCTCTTCGTCGGACAGGTCAGAAAGCAGAGAAGGGGGGATTTTGGAGAGAATGTTGCGAATATGCTCACACTGGACAACATCGGGAGCGAACACCACTGTTTTCACTATACTGTCTCTGCTGTGAGTTCATGTCCTTAAGTTCGTTTCAAGCCCTAATAAACGAATACAGACGGATGTAGACATTAAGCTGGGGCCACGTGTGTTCTTTCCAGTCACCACATCAAGAAGAATTTCGGTAGACCACCCACAGCAAACCGAAAGGTGAAACATTTTGTGTCGTTGTTATTTTTTTATTGCTATGTCTCTTCAAGAGTATGTTTTTAGATGCTGGTGTTTTGTTTTGATGGTGTGGATTGGAATTTAGTTTCAGAAAGTGCATGCTTTTCTCATCCCTCTGAGTTATTTATCAGGGAAGGATTCATCAGTATGTTAGAGAGGCGTGATGTTAGCAGTGCATCTGTACGCGGCTGTCTGCATGCTTCTCAGAGAAACTGGAGGGAAGATGCAGTTGTCCTACTTAATACTTTCCCGTGCCTTTTGAAGTCACAGCAGTTTTTTCTGCTTCTGCTGCGATGTGTGTTTTCTTTTTTTTTTTGAAGGTAAAAGCTTACTGACACGAGGAGCTCTGGGAGAGCGGCTCGCGGGCGAGGTGGTTTCGAAACGCCGGCCAACGTGAACGCAAATGTTCCACACCCGTCACGCTCGCTACATCTACCGCCTCCTGAACGCGCGCTATAAATAAGCTATCGGGCGGTGAGTCAAACCAGTGCACTGACCCAATAATTTCACACGACGCTCCCCTCATTACCTCTGTGATCAACGGTATGGATTTTATTAGACCCAGTTGATGTGACCCATTTAAGCCGGTGCACTTAGGCCAGAGCCCAGGAGGGATGCAGTGCGAGTGAAACGCCACCAGGTCTCAGCAGGACGTTGTTCTCGGGAGCTGAAAAGCTCTGTGCTGGCGCTCGAGTATCGTATGCTCAAAGAGAGGAGGAGAGTGTAGCCCCGGGCTACCTGCAGTATGGGACTTCTGGTGTAGGATGTCACTTTTGGGTTCAGATGAGTGGTTAATTAGGAGCTTGTACAAGCTTTTCTGGTACTTCTTCTGACAGTCTCAGCACGTTCGCTGTGGAGAAAAACTGTTATGAGTGAAGTTAACGGTCTGCATGTCTACTGAACTGCGCGCATGAAAAATTGATGTTGCCACAAAGCACTTTAAATGTGATGGTGTTGCCGGCTGTTTAAAGTTTTGCTGTTTCTTGAAGCCCTTATTGCCGTGTTGTGTAGAGTGTGGTGGCTGCTCGGGGTGTGATGAGTTCAGCTGATTGGCTCTTTGCCTTTGAGGGATACGAGCTGCCGGCTTCCACCTTTCCTCTCTGTGTCCCAGCATCCCTAAAATCAGGACACGCTCAAACACTCATACCCTGTTCCCCAGAACACCCTGCTCACTGAAGCTCCAGCCTCACCCCCTGTTACCCAGAACACCCTGCTCACTTAAACCAAGCAGAGAGACAGTGTCACATCACAATGACCAGCAAACAGTGGTTTAACTTTCAGTATGTGTGTTATGAAACACCATGGTAGACAGACACGGCGAATGAGTTTGGTACATCTCGGACTGATACGGTCTAGGTCCATTGTCCTTCCTAAGTGCACCCCTCCTCACCCTCACCCCCCCCCCCCCCCCCCCCCCACATGCTGACTGGCTCTGATAGCTGTGAGATAATTAGTGTGGAAGCGAGCGATTAGTCCGGCTGGTGTTAGCGCTGCCCTCCGGGGAGGAATCAGCAGCCTGCTAACAGAACGATCGCAGTGAGGAAAGACAATTAGCAGCACAGAGTGTCCCTCATCTAAAGTCCTCCTGCGAGCCCTCATTTATTCACCCCCCTTTGAAGGAATTAAAGGCCTCCCCCAGGGCGTGCTTGCCCCTATGCCCTTAAGTGGCAGTAACCAGGTTTGCTTTGTTTCCAGTCTGATTTGTCCTGAAGGGCTGAATCCATCAGTTTGGCTTGCCTCTCCTGTTTTAGCTCCTCTACTGCTTAACTGGATTAGCGGTTCCTTGTTTGGCCTGTAGTGTAATACAGGCTTATGTTGTCATTTTAGTAACTGTGGTGTTCTGGGCTTGTAAATGTCCTTCTCTGTCTTTTAATGGCCACGCTTGGTTTCCACCCCTCCGCCAGCGTGTGAGGACGAGTGTGGCGTGAGTGGTGGCCGAGCATCATGGGACAGGCGGTGCTCGGGCGGTGTGGGTTTTCCCTCTGCGTCCCTTTCCTCACTGGGCCCGCCCGGCCTGTCATGCGCGAGTCTCGCTGGAGACCGCAGAAACCACAGCCAGCACGCCGTTTCCCCCTCTGCAATGTAAACATGGTCTTCCACAAGAATAATACGCCTTTTTATCGCCAAACCGCTGGGTAACCCCAGAGCGGGCCGAAGCGGGGTATCGCAGACAGCTCCGACAGGCCAGCGAAAGAGGCCTATGCCAGCCGCCCCTCTCTCAAATGCCGAACCACTCCAGAAAGCTACTGAGGTGCAGAGGGCGCAGTGGCGAGAGAGGAATTTCATTTGGCAGAGGCCCAAGTGGAAATGTGTCTCCTCCTATAGAGCCGTGGAAAGAGAGCACGCGTTGGGCTAAGCTGTGTCTCTCATGCAGGGAAGGCAGAGGACCGGGGAGAGTTTAACCTGATCTGGGCTGCGATGCGCTGCGAGGAGCAGCCAGCTCTCACGAACGCGCTCTCATCAGCGTGAGAGCTGCTGTTTACTGCAGAATGATATCCTCTCAAACCTGTTAAGGCAAGCACAGCTGTGGTGGATTACAGTGAAACTGAGATGAGGTAGACCAGCGTTGGCCTAAAAATGAAACAGAAAAATCAGAAGGAAAGCTGTGACAAAAATTTTGATCGAGGTTTTTGGATACGTGATACAGGATATTATTTTTTTCGCCTTTTTTTAGCAGGCAGCGCAGTTGGACAGCCCTGACCTTTTCACCCACAGACTCCCTGGAACTGCCTAGGCTTGCCCGCCCCCTCACTTCCTCCTGTGGTGAAATCCCAGCCCTGAGTGCGAGGTTTCATCCAGGTGTCGCTTGCTTGCCAAGAGGCCTGTGTGCTTTTGGCAGGAGGTGTCAGATTCCCGCTTTGCTGCAAATGACAGGTTTACGCTGCGCCTGGGGCCCGGTCGCTGAGAGGAGGAGGGAGCGGAGAGGCGAGGGCGGGGCACTGGTTTCAGAGGTGAGAACGCGTCCCGGAGCCCTCGTTTTAACCCTTGCATTGTCCGCCGCCTACCAGAGCTCCGCCGCTCTTTTATCCGAATTCCTTTCTGAATGAGCAGGTTTTGTGTTTCGGTACGGTCCAGGAAACGGTTTGCCCCTGGGCTCAGTGGCATTGTCCTGTGCTGTTAACCCCCCACCTGCTCAGTCTCTCTACAGCTGCTGCTCCGGGCAGTGTCTGTCCTTCTGTATTCTCTGGATAGCACTTTAGTCGTGTCCTGTCGGACACTCCCATTGACTGACTCCAGTGGTCAGCCACACAGAGACAGCAACAGCCTGGCATAAGGGGACTCTGTCTTTGTAACAAACTTTGTGTTCCACTGAACGCTTCTCTCCGTAGCTCCGGCCACACTGCATTCTGGGAGGCGGCGGACCTCCTGGGTCTCTCTAGTCTAATTGGCCACCAGCGCAGGAACCTAATCTGTCGTTTAGCCTCAACATTAAGAGATTAGGCGCAGCGTTGCATTTCCCGCCCCCCCCTCGGGGTAGATAGGACGGGGCGCGCCGAGCGCCTTTTCAATTTCACACTCCAAGGGAAAGATAATGCCAAAGTGGAAATGCCAAAGGTCCTTTTACGTCTCGCTCGGTCTCCTGGGCGCGCTCCAGCTCCAGCTCCAGCTCCGCGTGCTTCTCTTTCCGCACCGTTTCAATTTCACACTTAAAACTTTCTGATAAACCTGGACCAGTTATTCCTGCCTGTGCTGTCACATGCCTGAATGGGGAAAAGAAGCCATTTTGAATGTTACGGGTAGATGTTCAATACAGGGCAACAGATGACATCTAGACTCCCCTTTGTCCAGAGGCACCATTTCTGTAACAGGGGAATAGCAGTTCCAAGATCATTTTTCACACTCCTGTCTCAGCCTCAGAGACACTAAATAGCTCAGTGTGCAGGTCATGCACTGCAGTTGTAGCTTAGGACACCCAGATAGGACTTTTGGCAGGACCCGAGATAAAACAGACTTACAGAGAGGTAGAGTGCATCTACATGTTGTATTTCATATTGAAAATATATGCTCAATACTGAGGGTACACCCCCTATACTCTATGTAAAGCACATAATCCCTGTATGACTCTTTAGTACTCTTCTCTCAGACCTGCCACAGGTGCTAGTTTTCAGCAGAGAACGCATGACTCAGTGAGCCACTGGAGCACCTGCCTGCCACAGACTGTCTGAATGTCTGTGTGTGTGAGTGTGTGTGAAATACATGTCTGTCTCTGTGTCAATGACTGAGTGTGTGTCACTGTCTGCTTCTGTGTGTGGAGTGGTGTGTGTCTCTGCGAGCACACATGTGCCTGCATGTGTGTCTGTGATCATGTGTCTGCGAGTTGCGTAAGCGTACACAACTGATGCAATTCTTTACGTATCCCACCAGGGACAATTTATATAAGAGCATCTTACAGTTGAACATAAATGTGAATGGTATTTATATATAGGTTATGTCCAATATATTCATAACACCTCTTTTCCCTCAAGATGTGCCTTCATGTTCTGTTGGTTATTGTACATGCATCCATATGGCCATAGACACAGCTTTGTGAATGAGCCTGGCTATGAAGGGGTTATGTAGTAGTCAGGATACGCAGGTACAATAACAGTAAACATAATAATCAGCTCCAAGAGGAAGCCGGTGTCGTGTTGCTGTTCGCTAATTACACCTTCATGTCAGGGATCGTTTCGTCTTGAGGTTAGTGTGAGGGCAGTGGAAACGTGGCCTGGAGGGCAGCATTTCGTTGTGAGTGGAGAATGCGTGCCGTTTCAGAGCAAAGAATGTCTTCCATACTGTTTGCTTTTTGAGGAGGGAGCCGATTTCCTTGAGGGTGCAGGATCCTCGTCAGTGACCTTTTAGCTAATGCACAGTGTGATCTGGAGGCTGTGTTTGCCCCTTCAGCTCAGGCCTTGATACAAACATGCGTGAAAACGGCAGCGGATGCTTTACACAGCATGCGTCAGATGTTCTCATTCCAGCCCACTTTCGTTTGGAAGGACAGGACACGACAAGCCTCTCGAGCAGTAACATCCACGCTGTAGTCCGGCTCGTGGGTCCGGTCAAAGACAGCGGCAGTGTTTGTACACAGTCTGGGACTGGGCCGAAAGCCGTTCCCCCCGGCGCAGGCGGGACGGCCCTCCTGACCTCCTCCCGCGGGTTGGAATGCCAGGCATCCTCGCGGCTCGGCCTCGAGCGCAACAATCGGCCTCTGTCGAGCCCCAGTTCCCGCGGGCCGCCCCCTCTCCTCGCCCCGGATTGAATTTGCTGCGCCTCTCTGATCTCCCTCTCCCGCCCCTTTATTGAGTTAGCTTTATCTGTGATTTAAAGCGCAGTGTTATCGTTTCACTGGGGGCCAGGGAGGTGGGGGGGGGGGGCACACAAGGCCTCTGTGTCTCGGCGGCAGGGGCAATGACTGTCCTTTTCTCTTAAGGCACTAGATGTGGGATTCCCATGGAAAGAAAGGCTGCAGTTTACAGCCAGTGATTTACGCAGTGGAGGGGGGATCGATTTATAATATCCTGGTTAGATTTACCGCCCCGGGCGTAATGGGGATACAGAGCACTTGCAGTTTTTAGCATATCATACTCTGCCATGGTTATCAGGCAAATTAAATGTGAAAATATTGTTTGTTTTATTTAAGGATTCTGCTTGAGCGTTCAACTGCCGTGGTGGAGTGGCTCGGGTGAAGGTTAATGGCAGGCCTGGTCAGGTGCCTCTGGGCTGCGTGGGGGCTTCATTAGCTGAGTTTGTGTTTTGGATGCTGTGTACCTAACCTGCCTGACCTGAAAGTGCTCTTTCCCTTGGAGAAAGGCTGGCGCATCGATAAAAGAGCTTTTCCCACCGCTCTGTCCTCTGAACGCAGGGCACGAGCGACCGAGTTTTCTCTCTGGGAGCGATGCGCTTTCCTGCATGGAGCAGAGCGACCCTCTCAGCATTCAAGAGGCTCCATTGTTCAGCGCATCCTCTCATATCTGACACGCAAGCGTTGATGTATTGATTTTATCAGAGAGAGATTATGGTCAATTATAAGACTCTTTAGGAGCAAGGACATCAAGGAAGGGGTTTAAATGAATCAGATAGCGCCCTGTTGCCACCCCTGACAGCGAAGGCTGGTTTGTGCTACCCCAAATGCGCATGACATGGGCGCTCACCACCACGAGGTGACGTCATCGCGCGCAGGCAGCAGGTCACGGTGGGTACGGGACAGTGGAGGAAGATGGACGTGCCCGATTGTGCAACCTCGCACGACCATCGCAGATCCAGATCGCCTGGCTGGTTTGTGTTTAATATTTTCTGGCCTGTCCCATTCGCACAGGGCAGAGGCCTGCTGACTCCTGGGGTCCTGTGGATGGTGAATGTAGGGCATTTCACGATCTCAGCTGATTGTAATTATTGGTTAATACTCTCTGGCCAGGGCCAGGATGTTCCAGTTTTTGTAGCCTGCCTACTTAGCCAATTTAAATCCAATGGCGAAGTAAATATCAAATCACATTTAAGAGGCGAATAGCTTACATCCAGCAAGCATCCTTGCAAGGGGCTTGAAATGAAAAATCCTATTCCGGAATGTTCACTGGCATGTTGTGCAGCGCTCTGTACAGTATGTACCCGCGCACACATCGCCTGACAAGCAATTGATGCGCCGCGGTGCCCAATTTGCGTGAGACGTGTGGTTAGGTCATTCTACAGACACTGTGGTGTCAGCGTTGACGTGGGGTAACATGGGTTAGGCTCAAGGGTCACTCTGCAGGAGGTGGAAGTGGTTACCCTTGGAGATGACCTTGACAGCCAAAGGAGGCACGTGTCCTTCTGTTTGTGCAGTGTAGCACTCTTCTGCCTGCATTTGGTATCCATGCATTCTTTGTAATGAGCTGCAGAGGGGATGCTGTTTTGTTATGGGACCAACATCCTGACCTACATGCAGGATTAGGAATGGCAGCAAACAGAATGCTTGTTTGAGGCTTTATTGAAATATTTAATCACGCCCTGTCAGCCCAGAAATCGACCTTCATGAAGGTTTCATATACTGCTGATTGGCTTAGTGAGGGAACGGTACTGGTCCGTCCTCTCTCTGCTCATTAAGTTTATCTCCCCTTTTCTTTCTCCTTTTCCTCCACTTTTACTCTACCGCTCCCCTCTGTCTTTCACCTCTCTCTCTCTCTCCTCTTTTTCTCTCCCCTCTGTCTCTGTTCCTGTTCTGCTTTTCCTCTCCCCTCTGTCCCTCTTTTCCTCTCTCGTCTCTCTCTCTGTTCCTCTCTCCTCAGCGCCTTTTCCCGTCTCCATGCCCCTCTTTCCCCTGTTCTGTCTCCTGCCTCCTTCTGTCTGTCTCTCTCTCTCTCCCTCTCCCTCTCCCTCTCTCTCTCTCTCTCTCTCTCTCAGTGGTTCATTAACTCCTTTCAGCAGGCTCCGCATGCTCAGAGCCAGGCTCTTATCAATGGCGCCTCTGTTCTCAAGGGGAGGCTTTGCTTTCCAGAGCCGAGCCCCCAGCGGGCTCGGACAGAGGGGACTTTGTGCCAGCCGAGAGCAGGGGAGAGGGGGGGGAGAGAGCGAGGCTGCACTCCCTTACATGGCTTCTTCTGTAAGCGCCGCGGCGCTAGCCAGCCCCACTCATCCCGGCAACAGAGGACAAGTAATTACTGCTTGTAGAGCAGAGGCCCTGGCCCATTGTCCGTGGCTTGGGAACATGGCACAGGACACTGGGAAATGGGAGCGCCTGCGTTCAGGGCCACCAAACAGCCTTGGCTAAATAGCGGGGCGTGCGATTGGTGCTCCCGCGGGGCGTGACCCCGCCCCCCGCAGGACTCCTGCCACAGGGCCGGCTTCGTACAGGAGCGTGTCCCTGCCATGCACGTTTGGCTTGCAGCTTAAAAGCCTCTGGAGTCATAGCAGTGGACAGTGATGATCACGGAAATATTTCAGTTCATAAAGCTTTAGTAGGCTTTGAGCTTTGTAATCAATACTTTTAGTGCGGACTATATGGAGTATTGGGAGTCTATACATTTGAAGGAGTACAGGGATTATTAACTTTCTGAATGGAATGTAGGGAGTATTCTATATGGCATATGGGGAGTGTAAATCTTTCAGCATGGAGGATAGAGGATAGATCTATGTACTTTAAGTTTGGACTATAGGGGTTACACTCTCAGTGTGGAGTGTAGCATGTAGATACACTCTACCTCTATAAGACTGTTTCATCTCAGGTCTTACTCTGCTGTCAGGGCTACCCTGTTACTCACTGTTGTGTTTGGTACCTGGCAACTGTGTAAGCACATGACTCACTCTGAATTTCGTGTGTCGGAGCACCTGGAAAACGATCTTAGGAGGATAATTAAAACAGAATGTCACTTGCCTTTTTGACAGGCGCATTGGAACGCACGTCCCGTTCCCGCTTCTGGGTGGAAATGATGTCATCCTCCCATATTCCAGCTGAGGCACGAACAGTCGCCCTCTCCGCAGGCCCGTGCAGCAGCTGGGAAGTGGGCCGGCCCGTTACAGGAAGTTGACCTTTGACACGGAGATGGGCACAGCGCCTCCCATGTTAGTTCATTAAATTGGAATCTCGGCTTGAGTCGTTTGGAGCATCTCAGTGCAGCCCTCCCTGGCTTCCTCTCTTGCTGGTGTTGACACTGACTTCCCTGTGGTGCCCAGAGATGCGGGGATGAGGAAATGCACGCGGTCTCACAAACACGTGCTCATGCACACACACTCATGCTCAAGCATACTACACACACGCGCGCACGCACACACACACACACACACACACACACACACACACACACACACACACACACACACACACAGGTTCTCATCCTAATCTGATGACATAATTTTGCTCTCTCTTCCATCCCCTTAGAGGCTTGTCGTCAGAGTAATGGCAGAGTCCATTTTAGTTGAGGGTAACGTGTGGTGCCAGGCCTTTTACAGGACGCTTCTCAGCACACTGCCCAAAAGCTTCCTCATTGTGCAAACAGGAAAAGCGATGTGCGATGCCTCTGGCCAGCGCATGCACTGCCATGGCTTTGCTGAATGTTGCTCATGTGTTCTGGCCTCTGTGAACAGTCCCCTTATGCTACTTTGGTCAGACTGTTGAAGTCTATCAGGATTGTGATCTATAAAAGGCTCTGAATGGGCCATTGGGCATCACATTCCAAGGTGACCATGTCATGCTCCATAATGCCCCCACAGTTCACCCAGCGCTGTTGTGTCATGCCCAGAAACAGAATGGGATCCTTTTACGATGCTGGGTAGTTCAAATAGCCTACTGATCCGTTTATGGGGGACAGGGTATTGCGATAGCAGAGTGTCTCCATTCAAGTTGTGACCTCGGTTCGACATTTAAAGGACTCGGCGGTCGGTTGCTGGGATACGGAGGACGGGAAGCTCACCAGCAGAGGAGTGTCTGATGTGGGCCTCAAACAGTGCTCCACCTCTGCCCCGGCTCACCCACTCCACTCCCAGACCAGCCATCTCCACGACGACCGCATAGCTCCGCTGGGCCTCTCTTTGGCGGGAGAACACAGCAACTTTTTCTTTACTTGCTCTTGTTCTTTTTCTCTTTGAAAGCCAGGATTTAAAAGAAAATAAGGTTCTGTTTGTCTTCTAACAAGGAGAATCTATGAAACATTTTTAGGCCTGTTTTTACATAATGAATGACTAAGACAAATTACAGAAACTACAGCAAGTGGCCAGTGTCTGTTCATTTTGACCGGAAGGTGTTTTTCATGATCACTGCATGGCCTGACCTTGCAGAGGCACTAGTCCAGATGGGATTGAGAGCTCCTCAGTAAGCACAGAGTCATACAGAACTCAGGATGTCCTGCGGAGAAGCCTCTGGAAGATCAAAGCCTCACGCTTCAGCCCTAGAATCCAGTGTGATGGAATGAAAGCAGTTGTGGTGGGGCATTGTTCTCCTGCAATACATGCTGCATGCGTGCCAGTACCCAGGTCTCTGTGGGTTGTTGCAGGGATCAGGCGAGGGATTGTGGGATTGTCCGGTTCTGCCCTCCCTGTGCCACCTGTGGGAGTCATTAGGGAGCCCCCTTGCCGCGCGCTGAGGTTTCCGTCACGTTCCTCCCCGGTCACAGGCTGTCATGCCCAGGCTCTGAGCTACACAGCTGCTGTCCTTTGATTGGAGGATACGGTGTCCCCTAGGCACGCCGGTCCCATCATCCCTGGCGTTTCGTGACATGTTCCCCTCGCCGGCCCCGGTCATCACAGTCAGTGGTGTAGCGTGCAGCCCGCCCCGTTAGCGGGTCGGCTCTCGGTGCACCTTTGATTCCTGTCCCCACAGTAAACCTTGTGTTTCTCATCACGAACATTATGTACTCCCGTTGTATAATTGTGTTTGATGTGGGCTTACAGGATGTAAGCACATTAACATTTGATGGGGTTACTTGATTCGGATGCTTGTTTTTTTTTTTCTGCAATCCAGAAAGCATGGATGTCACGATAAAACAGATGTCTGCATGACCCGTGGCAGTCTGCAGGAATGAGGCAACGTCAGCGAGCGCGCTGTATAATGTGATCTCACAGGTTTAGTGTCGCATGGAAGAGAAATATTTTAATGACTGCGAACGCGTGTGTAAAACTGACAGGGAACCTGCCAAGGAAACATCAAGGAGAGCTTCCTTCGCCCACAAGCTTTGACAGCCGCTTCTTAAGCAGCACTTTGATCCAGTAAATTGTATGTTATTGGTAAGCGTGCTGATGGAGGTGTCCTGCTGTGTGTTGCTTGGGGACATTAGAAAGATTCCCAGTGCAAACAGCAGTGCAAAATAACACTGCCAAGCTGTTCCACCCAGGTAACCGAACCGAAATGAGGGATTTCAAGGCCAAAAACCAACATGCCAAAACGTTATGGTGAATATAAGAGCCTATATATGTCTTCACATATGTATTCTCCTGAACTGATAACCAAAATACGCAAATATTTACTTTTAATATTTCAGTTTGGCCTTATTATCAAGTGAGATTTTCAGTGTTTAGATAATTGGGTTTGAGCGAGATGTCACGCTCAGAAGCTTTTAAATGCGCACCGTCTCTGATGCGGCTATACTTTCATGTGCTCCTCGGTTGCTCGCGTTCAGTTTTTTTTTATTTGTAAGTGCGTGAGTTATCTGAAATTGAATATGTGGGCGACTTTTAGCGCGATCAAAGGGAGGGGAGTGCGCGTGTGCGCGGGGGGCCGATGTCTCCCTCAGATTTCAGCTCTCTCTCTCGCATCTGCAAAACGCGCTATTTATACCCGTCACAAACAGCCCCCGGGCATGTCGTCGGGAGAGCGAAACTCACTGGGAAAGCGCTGGAACGGAAAGGGAGATGGGTCATATCTAATTCAGCACAGCCTCGTAGAAAGTAGAAAAAGCGCAACTTTATTTGCGACTTCGGAGGGGAAAGAGTTGGATGCTTTGCGACCCCTTTGCCTCTCCCACACACTCGGAGCGGAACGAGAGGTCTCTTAACTCGAGGCTGGAGAGAATAGGTTATTTATTCAATTTGAGCATTTCCTGGCGTTCGGCAGTGAAAGAGGACCGTATCCGAGGGAAGGGCACTAAACGGCACCAGTTAGAATTGGGGTGCTGGCCAGGAGCTGCTGATCTGTCCCATGGGGACGATAGTTGGTTGTTTTGGGCAGTGATTTTGGTTTCAGTCCTGTTGGAGGCTCCCTGCACAATGTCTGTCTGAGAGTGGGGACATAACCGAAGAGGTGTGTGGTAGTGCAGAGAAGTGTGGAGAAGGATGAAGAGGTGTAGGGCAGTATGAAGGTGTGTGAAGGTGTGTGGAGAGGGATTGAGAGGTGTGGGGAGGGGTGGAGGTGTGTGGAGAGGGATGAGGAGGTGTGGGGGGGTGGAGGTGTGTGGAGAGGGATGAGGAGGAGTGGGGGGGTGGAGGTGTGTGGAGAGGGATGCAGAGGTGTAGAGAGGGGTGAAAGTGTGTGGAGAGGGATGCAGAGGTGTAGGGCAGTATGAAGGGGTGGAGGTGTGTGGAGAAGGATGGGGAGGTGTGGGGCAGTATGAAAGGCTGTGTACAGTTGCAGGGCCATGTGGAGAGCTGTGTGACTGTGTGGAGACTATGAGCAGGGGCCAGTGTAGTTCAGGGCAAGGCTGCATGGGAGTGACTGAAATGCCGCCTCTGGTGCTGTGGTGGGCTTTCCAGCCAGGGACCACATGAGGTTACACTGTACAGTGGGAGCTGTTCTCCCCATGCAGAGACCATAGGCCTAGGATTCTTCCCACTGTGCGTCATGCTAAACTGTTTCCTTCCTGTATTGACATTAATTTGAATGGGTTTCCAAAAAATTCCTCTCAGTCTCTGCTAGAGAGTAGGCTGCTCTGCCACGTGTTCCCTGACTATTGCACTTGTAGTAGAAGGATAAGTGAGACAAGGTTTTTCTGTCGACTTGACACGGATTTGATGTTGTGTCATTTCCTGTAAAAGCAAGCTTTTATCGTGTTTCATTATTTAAGGCCTTTCCTGCTGCACTGATTAGCAATCTTTCCATGTTTGCTTCAGTGATATGGCTTAGGCCTCTAAAAATAAATCCTGCAGGGTCAGTAGTGATGAACAGCACGCTACAGTGCTCTCTGTCAGTCCTCAGGAGCAGACCTCTCTGGTCTTATTTCAGTCCTCATTGAGCAGACCCCTCTGGTCTTATTTCAGTCCTCATTGAGCAGACCCCTCTGGTCTTATTTCAGTCCTCATTGAGCAGACCCCTCTGGTGTAATTTCATTCCTCAGGAGCAGACCTTTCTGGTGTAATTTCAGTCTTCAGGAACAGACTGCTCTTGTGTAATTGCAGTCTTCTGGCACAGATCTCTCTGGTGTAATTTCAGTCCTCAGGATCAGACCATTCTGGTGTAATTTCAGTCCTCAGGATCAGACCATTCTGGTGTAATTTCAGTCCTCAGGAGCAGATATTTCTGGTGTAATTTCAGTCCTCAGGATCAGACCATTCTGGTGTAATTTCAGTCTTCAGGAGCAGACCCCTCACATCTTCTCTCTGTATCATAACTGTCTCTCTCTTGTTTCTGCTGTCCTTGCAGACCTCCTGTGCCTCAGTGAGATGAGAGCGGAGCAGCCTCAGGGTCCTGGGCAGTGAGCAGCATGCAGGCCTGAGCCGCCGCGGGGAGCCGCCGTGTCCGCCCCTCTCCGCTAGAGGAGGCCGTGTAGCGGCCCATGGGCTGGACGGCGCGCCGCGGCCACCGGCGAGCATGACGAGCCTGAGGCGCTCGCAGACGGAGCGGAGCGCGGGGGGCTCGGTCCCCGCCACCGACGAGTTCTATACCCGCCACGTGCGCCTGCCCAACGGCGCCGCCCCGCCCGCCCGGGGAGACGCCGCCCACCCGCCCGCGTGCACGCCCGGCGTGCCCAAGATGGGTGTGCGGGCCCGCGTGGCCGACTGGCCGCCTAGGAAGGACGGCGGAGGGGTGTGGCATGCGGCCGCGGAGGCGGAGCCCGCCGTCTCTGCTGGCAGCGTTCAGGCCGTCCTGCCCACCAAGCTGGGCCACCTGATGAGCCCGCAGGACTCCTCCATGCTCCGCAGCATCCACAACACGCTGAGGAGCAAGACGCAGGCGGCCGCCGTGGGCGCGGGCGCCGGGGGCGACGGCCGCTTCCTGTCCCCCGACGACCAGCGGGGCTCCTCCTCCGCCTCCCGCAAAGGCCTGCGCCGCATCCGCCAGCGCAGCAACAGCGACATCACCATCAGCGAGCTGGAGGGCGCCAGCGACGGGGGCGAGGACTGGCCCACCCCCGGGTACAAGTGGTCCCCCGTGCACCGCGAGTACGGCAGCACCTCGTCCATCGACAAGCACGGCGCCTCCGGGGAGAGCTTCTTCGACATGCTCAAGGGTTACCAGGGGGAGGCGCCGGACCAGCGCAGCCCCGCCCCGGAGAAGCTGGGGGACCTGCTCACCATCAGCCACAAGGCGTCCGGGTTCGACCTGCCCGACGGTCCCGCGGGGGGCCACCGGAGCAGCCCGTCCGGCCGGCCCAAGGAGCGCGACAAGCCCCTGAAGCGGCGCTCCAAGTCGGAGACGGGAGGGGACTCCATATTCCGGAAGCTGCGTAGCGCCAGGGCGGAGGGCGAGTCGTCGCGGGCGGGCTCGGACGCCGAGGACGGCCGGTCGGAGGACGGGGGCCCGCCGGCCAAGGCCTGGGTGTGCCAGAAAGGCTTCGCCCACTACGACGTGCAGAGCATCCTGTTTGACCTGAACGAGGCGGCGCAGAGCCGGCAGACGGCGGTGCGGCGGAGGAACACCACCACGGGAGCCTCGGCCGCCGCCGCCGCCTCCGCCTCGTCCTCGCTCTCCTCCACGCGCAGCGCCACCCGCGGCTCGCCCTCCGGCAGCCAGGAGGAGCTCAGCGGCAAGGACGGGCCCGGCCTGGACGCCGGCGACGACAAGAGCAACGAGCTGGTGCTCAGCTGCCCCTGCTTCCGCAACGAGATCGGCGGCGAGGGCGAGCGCCGGATAAGCCTGTCCAAGCTGGGCAGCATCGGCAGCGGGGGCGCGGCGGCGGGGCCGGGGGGCGCTGACGGGAACCCCCTGGAATCCTCGCTCAGCACCCACTGCACCAACGCCGGGGTGGCCGTGCTGGAGGCCCCCAAGGACGGCCAGGGCCTGCACCCCGAGCGGGGCAAGCGCTACATCGTGGAGCACGTCGACCTCGGGGCCTACTACTACAGGAAGTACTTCTATCTCAGAGGTGAGGACCTCACTCCCACAGCGGGTGAGGAGTGAACATGTATCACGAGAGTGATGGTGTGGTGGCAGTGAGGTGTAGTGGAATGGGTATGGCTTGCCGGTTCAAGTCCCCACTAGGGTCCTGCAGCTGTACCCTTGGCTAAGTTGCTTAACCCAAAAAAATTGCCTCAGGAAATATTCAGCTGTATCGGTGGATAATATGTAAAAACCTGTATCCTATGCAACTCACTTTGGATAAGAGTTGCTAAATGAAAATATTGTAAATGTAATGAGTAATTACAAGTAATGAGTAATTTTTTTGAAAATCAGGTCCTATCAACAGCACTTATGCCACTTTCGCATTGTAGACATTGTCTTGGAGTGTCACCTTGGGACTCCAAAGACAAATGATAAAATAAGCGTATATTACAAAGCACACAGTCTGTGCTCACTAGAGGACCCTAGGAAAATCTCTGGGTAGGTCTTAGAGCCTAGTAAGCAATGTAGAGCTGCTTACTAACTAGCTAATTTGGTTGCTAAAAGGAGGTGAACCTCATATCAATAAACCTCCTTGCTTGTAAGCAGTTGCTAAAAAAAAAACCTACAAATTCCAGCATTCCTGAAAAATGAGACACTGTTGTAGTCAGTAACCCAAACAAGAAGTCTCAATGAAACTGCATTGTAGTTGTACCTCTGGCAAATTGGCAAATTCATTCACTTCACTCATCTACTTGGTATTCCCTCTACAGCACTTAGAGCACTTCAAACAGCTGCTGTTTTATAAACACTGGGTTTGGTGTGAAGATAGTGTTACAAAGCTGTAACCATCGCCGCAATTCACTATTTATCTAAATGAACCTTCATTTTGCAACAATGAACACGTTTTAAACTTTTTGTGTCATGTCCAATTTGCTGTCATTAGAAATGCAGGGGGTTGTGCTAAACTTTACTTGCTTGGTCTTAGGAAACCAGGGGTTGAAGGTTGTAATGACTTAGTGTGCCACAGCTTACCACCCAGGCGTTTGGAAAGGCCGTGACGTGACTCTGCAGTGTTATACAGGGTGCATCTGAGTGCTGTCAGCTAGGCTGGAGGACAGTTCCCTCCTCCCTGTGGGAATGGGACTCTCCCTGACCCCTCGGCCTCAGGCGTCAGGCTGGAAACAGCCCGTGGAGTTTTTCAGCCCTCCCGGGATGTTTCTCACCTCCCTTTAACCCTTGAAAGAGCAGACAACGGTCTGTGGCCGGATCGGACAGCCAATCGGCTGCAAGCTTCTGCGGAGCTGCACCCTGCCCGGCGTGCCCCGCTGCCCCCAGAGCAGCTAAAATCCGCAGCGAAAGGGGAGCCGGTGCGGCCTCATTAGCATGGGATGGTGCCACTGTCACTCCTCCTTTTGCTGTCCCCGCCAGTGAACCGCACCAGTCCCCCAATCCTCTATACTCCTCCCCGTCCCCGCAGACTGGCGCGGTATACGTTTCGTCTCCCACCCCTCCCCAGTCAGTGTGAGTCCTGCTCTGGCAGGCTCAGCTGCCCGGTCAGTGCGGGTAGTCCCTAACCGAGCGGCTCGCCTCGTCTCTCTCCCTCTCCGTCTCAGAGCACTGGAACTACTTCGGCGTGGACGAGGTGCTGGGCCCGGTGGCGGTCAGCCTACGCCGGGAGAAGCTGGAGGAGCACAAAGAGCACGGGCAGCAGTACAACTACCGGCTCATCTTCCGCACCAGCGAGGTGAGCCAGCCGTGGGGGGGAGCCGGGGGGGCGTGTCAGAGGTAGCTGTCACAGCCTGGGACTCAGGCTTGCGTTCCCCCCTGCCACGGTGTCCTCCTTGCGAGCCGTCAGAGGGCCGCTGATCCGCTCAGATTTGCCCTCCAGGAATCTGGGCTGCTGTGGGACAGAGCTGTGGAACCCACCGCGGCGTTGCCTGAGAGGCTCTGAGGCGCAGGGGAGACTGCGCTGGACCTCTCCGTCCCTCACAGGGGCTGTCACCACGCAGGCTGCCAGGCACTCACTCCCAGCCCTGGCTTTCAGCAGGAAGCTTTGCATTTTCACTCTCTCTCCTGTTTTTCTTATATTTAGGCTTGGCAGGATCAGTGTTTTTTCTTTATATTCTATGCTGAATATATGTCAGTCACTCCTGGGCCTACAGAGAGATTTTATGAAATACTGTAAAACATGTACTCCCACAAAGCCTACTGATTAACTACTAATCTACTATTAGTTCATTAAATACTGGACAGTTTTATCCAGAAATTTGGAATGAAGAGGATTATTTCCATTTACTTGGTTAATTTAGTTTGTATACGAGAAAATCAACTGCTTTGTTCTCCTTCATAAATAACTTAAATAGTTTAATGTAGGAAAAATAAAAACCAAAAACCAAGATGCTGTGCGAAATTTAAATAATGGAGATGGTCATTTTGCTAAAACAGAATTTTTCATTTTAATAACAACAGTCGTAGCCCTACACACAGACAGACATGTATACGTAGCTGAGAGGTGAAATTTCAGACACCTGCCAGCAGTGGGGGGTGGGGGGGGGGGGGGGGGGGGGGAGGTATGGGTGGACAGACGCTGCCTCCCCGCCCACTGGTCCAAGTCCTTCACCACAGCAGTAATGTGATTTGGAGAGATGGGCTACTCTCCCGTCAAGTGGGTTATGATAGCGGAGTGACTGAGTTCAGTGTAAGTGCGGGGCACAATGGGCGCTCTGTTGCCACTCATTGGATAAAGCTCTTCACGCTGAGTCTTTCATGTTCCGCTCTGTTTGTTTTCGGTGAAGATGTGCTGTTGTGAAGGATGAGAAACCTCGCTCTCTGTAGGTAAAGATCCGATCTTTTCCAGTAGTGGCTGTGAGGCTGAGAGACAGTGCTGAAATTCATGGTAGTGTGTCGTGGCATTCAGTTTACTTCGAGATGGGGCGGTCTCGTCCACTTCCATGCAGATAACTGGGTGCTGACTGTGACGGTCACTCTGGGAGCTGACTGTGACGGTCACTCTGGGGGCTGACTGTGACGGTCACTCTGGGGGCTGACTGTGACGGTCACTCTGGGAGCTGACTGTGACGGTCACTCTGGGAGCTGACTGTGACGGTCACTCTGGGAGCTGACTGTGACGGTCACTCTGGGAGCTGACTGTGACGGTCACTCTGAGGACTGACTGTGACTGTCACTCTGAGGACTGACTGTGACTGTCACTCTGAGGACTGACTGTAACTGTCACTCTGGGAGCTGACTGTGCCGGTCACTCAACAGGCTGACTGTGACTGTCAATCTGGGAGCTGACTGTGACGGTTATTTTGAGGGCTGACTGTGATGGTCACTTTGCAGTCTGACTGTGCCAGTCACTCTGCAGGCTGACTGTGACTCTCAATCTGGGAGCTGACTGTGACGGTTATTTTGAGGGCTGACTGTGACGGTCACTCGGCAGTCTGACTGTGACGGTCACTCTGCATCCTTGGGGTTTCTCTCCTGTACTAACTGCACCCCCTCCCCTGCAGCTGACCACGCTGCGGGGGTCCATCCTGGAGGACGCGGTGCCGTCCACCTCTAAGCACGGCACGGCACGCGGGCTGCCTCTCAAGGAAGTTTTGGAGTACCTGGTGCCTGAGCTCAACGCCCACTGCCTGCGACTCGCCCTCAACACGCCCAAGGTCACCGAGCAGCTGATGAAGCTGGATGAGCAGGGGGTACGTCCCAGCCGTGCGCCGCACCGTAACGCTTCCCAGCATGCACTGCTGGGCTCTCCTACAGCCAGGCCCCGGGTAAACTCTAAACGGCCCCGCTGTGTCTCTGCTCTCACCCCCACAGCTCAGCTTCCAGCTCAAGGTGGGGGTGATGTACTGCCAGGCGGGCCAGAGCAGCGAGGAGGAGATGTACAACAACGAGGCGGCCGGCCCCGCCCTGGAGGAGTTCCTGCAGCTTCTCGGCGAGCGCGTGCGCCTCAAGGGCTTCACCAAGTACCGCGCCCAGCTGGACACCAAGAGTACGTCCCAGCCTCGCACCGGGCGCAGGGGGTTTGGGGCTGGGGGGTGATCTGTAGCGGAGAGGGATCTGATGGCGTGTGACCTCGCGCACGTGGCCAGATCTCCCAGCCGCTGGTTTCCCCCCACCGCCCCCCCCTTCCCCGTCCGGCGTGCTCCCTTTCGCTTCCTTGAATGGCACTATCAGATGAACGTGGTTATCCGTAAAATCGTGTAATCCGCCTTCTCTTCTTGGTGTGTCGCTCTCTCCCCCCGCCCCCCGCGCTAATTCTGGCCTCGGGTTTGGTTGGCGTTTATCGTCATTAGTTTTTCAGTGGATCTCTGTAATCCTATAAACAGCTTTACTCAAACTACCGGCCTCTCCCTCCGTCCTCCCTGATGCACCCTTTGGAATGGAATTTTCTCATCTCCCTCTCCCTTTTTTCAGTTTCCTTCTCACAGTGCCTCCCTACCCTCCCCCCCTTTCCCTCTCTCTCTTTCACCCTCTCTCCTTATCTCCCTCTCTCCCCCTCTCTCTCTCTCTCCACTTCTCTCCCCCTTTCTCATTCTCCCTACTCCTCCCCCACTTCTCTCCTTCTCCCTCTCTTTCGCTCCCTCTCCCTCCCTCTCTACTTCTTTCTCTCTCCCTCTCTCTCTGCCTCTTTCCACTCTCCCCCACCTCTCTCCCTCTGTCCCTCTCCCTCCCTCTCTCTTCTTCTCCCTCTCCCTCTGTCCCTCTCCCTCCCTTTCTCTTCTTCTCCCTCTCCCTCTCTCCCTCTCCCTCCCTCTCTCTCCTCTCCCTGCAGCATGTGAGGCTCAGTCACCCACACCGCGGCTGGCACACACGCTCCACTACGCCCTTTATGGCCGTAACGAGACGAGGAAACGGCTCCCGATCCCAATCACGCACATAATCACATTTGTCTATTTTTGCAATTTGCTCTCTTCCCAACCTGAACTTCTCTTAATCTTCCAAATTGCTTAATGCTTTTAAACTGAAACAGACAGTAAGAAACAGTGATCCTTAACTCTGGATGATTAGGTTACATTGGGGGCATGGTGGTGATCACTCTTAGGATGGAGGTAGGACAGTGCCATAGGGAAAGATGCAGTTAGGGCTGATCTTAGTACAGGTAGTGTGGTACTAATTAGTTACTGATGAATAATAACTCTGTAGGCCATAGAGATTCTGTCAAGTAAAAACAAGGTTGATGAATGGCAGTGTGAATCTTCAGTGTTGTAGTTGTTCTAAAGAGAGAACTTGACTGCATCTTTATGTGTTGAAACACTCAATGTTATGTCCTGGCAGACCCAATTTACATTTTTTGCTGAAAGATCCATTTCTGTCACGCTTAAGAAAGGTGCTTGTGGTGTCAGTGATACCTGTTTTGCCTTGAGTTAATGGAGTAGCTGCACAGAGGGACATCTTTATAAAAAAAAAGGTAGTTTGTGGTAATTTGTGCTGGAAGTTGCTCTGGGTAAGTGTCTGCTAAATCAGTGTGATGTAATGTAATGTAATTGATCATGGGTGGCATTCCATCACTTACAAAACCCACAAACGCAAAGCAATAAGCAGACATGTAAGCACACAGACAGAGATGTGTCGTCAGTGATTACAGAGCCGCTGTACGTCGCGGACGCGGGTCCTGTAATGAGGGCCCTGCACGGCTGCGGGTGATGTGTCATATGATCCGGCCCGTGTGAAACAGGAGTCTCGTGAGCACGCAGGCGGCAGGAAACGCCGCTGCGGAGGGACAATGGCACCCTCGCGTAACCCGAGCGCACGCTGTCTTTCAGCCGATTCCACGGGCACCCACTCCCTGTACACCACCTATAAGGACTACGAGATCATGTTCCACGTGTCCACCATGCTGCCCTACACACCCAACAACAAGCAGCAGGTAAGACCCCGCCCCTGCCCCTCCAACACTGTACCTGCAGTGACCACACACAGCTGAACACCTTGTTGAGAGAGGGTGGGGGGAGTGGATCCCAGTCCAGTTGCGTATGTATGTATTTATGTATGTGTGTGTCTATACATGTATGTATAGAGAACCACTTTTTCTATTTTTTATATATATATATATATATATATATATATATATGCACAGTATATACAGTTATATATATTGTCCTTCCCCTATAAAATCAGTAATGATTTTGAGAACATCACACATTCAATTTTCTGAACCAAATCTGAGCCTTTTCCAGTGACTGAAACTGCTTGTTCTCCTTTTAGCATAAACCATTTTCACAGCTGGATATTACTAGCTCAGTTTTAGCGCTTTAGTGCTACATCATGAGATGTTGTCACATGTGGGGTTTGAGTTTTGGCTCTGGGTTTGGTGGCCTAACCGCGCCGCGCTCTGACTCCCCGTGTCCAGCTGCTGAGGAAACGGCACATCGGGAACGACATCGTGACCATCGTCTTCCAGGAGCCGGGAGCCCAGCCCTTCTCCCCGAAAAACATCCGTTCCCACTTCCAGCACGTCTTCGTCATCGTGCGCGCCCACAACCCCTGCTCCGACAACACCTGCTACAGGTGAGTCTCGCCGAGACGCGGGCCCGTCCCGTAAAGGGTTAACCCGCGTCCCTCCCTCCCGCCGTCCCTTGTGCGCTGGCGTGTGTCCTCGGTGGTATCCGTGCATCTCTGGTGACAGGGCGTACGTTGAGATTGTTGTTGACTCCTCAAGCTACACCCCCCCGCCCCTCCACGCTCCCAGCTGTTGTCTAACCGGGCCCTATACCCGTGATTGGCGGCCACTCGACACCCCGGCCTCGTCTTCTCACGCGCCGCCCTCCCCCTCGCCCCGGGGGCGGCGCAGCCATCCGAAGCTGTTAGCGCCGCGTGCGTGAAGGGCCGTCCCCGGAGCGGAGGAGCGCAGGACCTCTTCTGCCGCCGCTCTGCGCTCCTCGTCATCAGTGCTGTCCCCCACGTCGCCCGGGAGAGACCGGGATCGCTGCCCCTCCTCGAAGTTGGGGCGGAATGGTCCCGAATTTCCTCCGCCTGCCGCGGGGCGCACTCATCAGCCGGGATTTTCCTCGGGAGAGGAGGCTCCTCGCGAGTTTCTGGAGCGTAAAGGACGGGGAGAGAGAGAGCGAGTGAGGCAAGCGAAGGCTCGTCTGCTCGTCCGTGGGAAGAGCCGAGTCTTCGAGCAGCGCTGAAGAATCTCTGCCCGTCCCTCTCTCTCGTCTGTGGTTGTGGAGCTAATGGACGTGCTAACCGCTAACGAAGTGCTATTTTGTGTGTTCCCTGGAGGAGTCTCTCTGCTGCCTGGAGCGCACTGCTCAGCACCGCGTGTCCCACGCTAGCCGAAGTAGAGACGGACTACAGGCTCTGGGGTGATCAGACTCAACCTCGCCGTCCGCGTACAAGCTTCCGTGCGCGAGGGTACCGTCTCTTTATCCTCTCTCGAACCACGGGACAGTCTGCTCTCCCACGTCATTTTCGGGCCAGCACGCCCATTTGTCTGTGCCTGTGCACCGTTTCGTTCCCTGGAGAGTAGACGCTTCGGCCGAGCAGGTGGGTCGTCCGCGCTGCGTCTGTGATTGGTCGTCCCGGGGGAGCCGGCCAGGGCGTGCCCCGGGGGTTCAGATTACAGCCGTGGAGGAGGAACAGAAGTGTTTATTGGAGCTGTTTGGGTTAACACTTAGTTCCCTGCGGTTTATAGACTGTGGTTAGCACTATAATCACATGCACATTTGTGGTGGGCATGAGGAGGTGCTCTTGTTAATCTGAATTTGAGATCCCTGTTACTCTTTTACGGTTAGGACACTAGTTGGGTGATTGGATCAGTTGTTTTTTCACAGTCTCTCCTTGGTTTTCCCTGTAACCCCAGGCTGAGTATTTTTAGTTTAATTAGCGATGCTTGTTTGGTAGACCTCTTGGCAATAATGCAGTGGTTGTTTCTCACTTTGTCCAATACTGTTTTTTTTCATGCATGATGCATAAGGTCAAACAAAATGGAGGGGCAAGTGTCCCCAGGAGTTCTCTGAAGGGTAGTTATCCCCAGGGGTCGCGGTAGTCGCCTGGGCGTATCACCCAACACAACTGGATTCCAGGCACGTCAAGTTGCGTTACCCTCTCCGCGGGCTGACACCGGGTTTGTTTTGGCAACCGGAGCTCTGAATCAGCTTAGGCGATGTATGTTTATACTTGTGCAATGCAGTGCAGCCTTCTCAGTCCGAAGCAAACGGGCTCAGGCTCTACCAGTGCACATTTCTCCTCCCTCTGATAAGATGCTTTAGATCTGTCACGCTGAGCCGATTATTAAACATGACAAACTGTTTCTGCTTTTGCAAGCTTTCAGGAACGCTTTATTTAGCTTGGTATGCGGCCCAAAGTCTCGCTCACAGGAGCAGCTGGCTAAATGCAGACTAAATGCAGAAACGGTGATGTGCTGGCTCTTTGCTGCTTACTCCACTGTTTTCGCTGTCATTGTGCTGGGATTAGGAGCAAAATCCTGACAGTAACAGCCTGTCAGTGTGTTTATGGGAAATGAGGTGTTGAACAATAGCACCTAGACAGAACTGCTGGTCATTGTCAGGCTCTTGACTAATTGATGGTAACTCAACACTGGTGCCTCCATTGTGGAGCAATAATTTCAGTAGAATGGGAGGAATACTATGACATGCAAGGGGAGCCCTGCCTATAGGGAGGCTTACAAGCTTCTTTATGCTGTGAAGTGAAAGAGCTGAGGTGGAACAATAGCCGAGGGGAAACTCTTCATTTAAGACAAAGCTGTGTCTGTTTTCCTTTCCCAGACCTCCCCTTCTCCCCCCCCCCACTCTCTCTCTCCCTCTCTGTCTTTGAGGAAGGCTGGGACTTTTCCTCTTTTCCTCTTTTCCTCCGAGCAGCAGTGTTACCGGAGTCGCGCGGGTAACTGTAGCCCCCTCTCAGCGGTCAGGACCCCCCCTGGGGGGGCCCCCTCCTTAGTTGCTCCGGCTTTCTCCTCTTGAAGGAGCCGTCCACAGTGCGCGCGCCCTGAGCCTGGGACAGGGGCGCTCTCCAAACAAACCCCAAGCTGGATCCCGCCTCGCTCCGGCGGCTGTCCCGAGTTCCTCGCATACCAGACGGCACAGGAAGCTTAACGTGTCCATTCCAGGAGATTCATTAAAGAGGGGAAAAAGGGGGGGGGTTGAGAGCAGGGGCGGGGGTTGTGCGGAGAAGTCGACTTTCTCTCCGTGGACTCAGAGCTGTTCGGGCGGCGCATCTGCTGAGGTGGGAAGCTGCGTGAGGCTGGAGAGCTAAACCTAAAACAGCTCCGGATCCACCCCCACCGCAGTCCCTGTGGATGCGCCAGTAATGCGAAAACAAAGGGCTGTTTTTTGGGTTTGTTTGGGCTCAAAGATTATTTCTGTTTACATGTAGTAATAGCTATAGCAGACCCACTTTGAGTTTATTTGAAAACAGGCTCAAAAAATGAAGCTTTTTGCCAGACATCCCAGAGCAGCAGCTCTCATTCTTTGCTGTCTGCACCTCTTGCTTTGTCCCGTTGTGATTGACATGATGTTTTTGCAGTTTCTTGCGCACTCTGGATTTGCAGCAATCCCCCAGACGAGCACAGGAAATAAAAAGAATTATTTACAAATCGTTTCACATGCAGGTCTGTTTCTGTCTTGATCGGTTTCAGAATGGGAGATCTGGTAGAATGTTTAAGTGGCATTGCCAGCATGACAGCTTGGAGCCTTTATGTTGTCTAAATGGAGCCGGAACAAGATAAATAGCCACCAGGTGGCGCTCTCCGTGATTTTACAGTGTTTATGAACACCAGCCTTTTAATCTTCCAGTGTCTGTTGGCTTTAGTTGAGCTGATCACACAAAAAACTTGGAACTGTTGACTGTGATAAATCAAAGCTCAGTTGGAACCGTGTTTAACAGCTGATACGCAAACCATCCATGCCAACACAACACTAAACGCTGGCATTGGTATGGGAAAGTAGTGCCGTAAACGGTTTTTGGAGCGCTTTCACCAGGCTTACGCGGTGTTCAGACTGGAGGGAGGGTTTTCCCTGTTGTGTGGTGAGTGTAGCTGTTTAAGGCCCGCCCCTGTGTCCTCTCTCCCCAGTGTGGCCGTCGCTCGCTCGAGGGACGTCCCCTCCTTCGGGCCCCCCATCCCCAAGGGCGTGACCTTCCCCAAGTCCACGGTCTTCCGGGACTTCCTGCTGGCCAAGGTGATCAACGCGGAGAACGCGGCGCACAAGTCGGAGAAGTTCCGCGCCATGGCGACGCGCACGCGGCAGGAGTACCTGCGCGACCTGGCGGAGCGCCACGTCACCAGCACGCCCATCGACCCGTCGGGCAAGTTCCCCTTCATCTCGCTGGCGCACAAGCGCAAGGAGAAGAGCCGGCCGTACGCGGGGGCGGAGCTGCGCAGCCCGGGCGCCATCACCTGGCCCGTGCACGTGGAGGACCACGGCGCCGGCGCCGAGCTGGAGGGCCTGCTGGCCGTCTCCAACGAGCTGCTGGTGCTGCTCGACCCGGAGGCCAAGGCCGCGGTCTTCAACTGCTCGGTGCGCGACGTGATTGGCTGGACGTTAGGAAGCCCCGCCTCCATGAAGGTCTACTACGAGCGTGGGGAGAGCATCTCGCTCCGCTCTGCCAACAACAACACCGAGGACTTCCGTGAGGTCGTCAAGCGCCTGGAGGTGAGCCCGCATCACTCATATATAATTAAATACACTAATCAATGACTCGCAGTAGTTCATAACTACATTCTATAGAGGGAATCTGTGCTGCTTTGGGTTTAATACATTGTGTTGATACATTGTAATGTTGCTTCTGTAAATATCTAGCAGTATGTGTTCACATATAAAGCCTTCAGTTGTGAGCTGCCTTGGATAAAGATACCCTCTAATTACTTAAATAAAAGTAAACATATTAACACTCCAATTTATAACATATCCAGTGTCAGTGACAGCATAGAATACATGATGTTGACATGCTTTTCAGTTATGAGGGAGCGCCAGACGCGAAGAATGTTGACACAACAAAAGGTTGTGATTCATTGTGCCTCTGTTAATGCAGTTTACCGCCGCCACCTCTCACCGTGTGGCTTTTATCTTTGGCGTCTGGCCTGTTTACTCGGGACGCTGTCAATCACGGGGAACCGTCATGTGCTGTCAGGCGTTCCTGCCTGGGCCTTGATGTGGTGGCCCGGAGGAGGGCGTGGCGTCAAGCGCACGGCCTCGTTACAGGCCCTCAGATGTGCCGTGAGGAGCCTTACCCGGGCAGCCCCAGCCAGGATGTTAGTAATTGCATTTCCCCACTCTCCGCTCGCTGTTTGTACAGTTTAATTGAAGGGTGATGCATCCGGCGCGCATTACCTCTGACAGCACCCACCTGTACATATCAAATCTTCGCCTCAGGCGGGTTGTTTTTTTTTTTTTTGCTCTAACACCCTTTTAAGGCCTCAGAATCGGCAAACTCTGCCGGGTGAGCGAGCAAACGCGGAGAGCCTCTCAGGGTAAAACACACAAAGCTCAGTCCCTGGAGTCTGAAACATCTGCGGCAGCTAAAGGAACGTTTCTTCCCACCCCCCAACCCTCCCCAGTATGTTTCTGTGCCTTTTTTATTTATTCATCGGAGTGTGGGAGGAAAGTGGAAGTGTTTATTTAGCCGTTCTCCCGGGCGGAGCTTGTCGATTAACGCGCCTGGTGTTCAGTGTCCGAGGGCCCGGTGGAGCACTCGTGGCGTTGAGCCGGCAGCGCCCTGGACAGACGCGTCTCCCCCCTGACGCCACGCCCCCCTCGGCCGCCCCGTCCAGGCCCCGCACGCTCTGTCAGCCCCTGTTTATTTTCAGCTGGAGTGGCTCTCAGCCTCGCCTCTCAGGGACTCTCAGCTGAAGTGCTCACCTTCCTGCCTCTCTCTTCCCCACTCTCCTCTTTATGCCCCTCACATCAGGAATGCCTCTGCTGTCTGCAGCGGGCAGCGGGCCCATGGACTGCAGTGCTTTAAAATGCTTATCACTTCCTTCAGTGTGCTTTGAGCATTGTGTATTTATTCAGGTGTAACTTCTGTCATTCCATACACAGCGGAATTTGCTGAAATTTCAGCATTTGAGCATTTCAGCTGAAATTGGCATGTGTAGAAAATGGAAAAATGCAGTGCATTTTGATTCAGTCGTGACCACCTTTGATCCTTTTTGGAGGCCTGATGAGGAAAAAGGTTTATTTTATCCCCTTCCTGACCTGTAGATTCAAAGCTCACTCATACAGGCTGTTAAAATCTGTATATTACTGCTAGACGTGGCTGTCTGTCATTGAAATACGTTCATTAGTTGAGGACATGACCTTACCGATCTCTGATTTGTTCCTGTCATATCTGTAATCATATATCTCACCTTGAGAGGTTTATTTGAGGTAAAACTCTATCCGAATGGTCATGATTTTCGACCTCGCGTGTCCGCGCCCCCAGCTCCTGACGAAGGGCTGCGAGACGACAGAGATGACCCTGCGCAGGAACGGCCTGGGCCAGCTGGGCTTCCACGTCAACTACGAGGGCATCGTGGCGGAAGTGGAGCCGTACGGCTACGCCTGGCAGGCGGGCCTGCGCCAGGGCAGCCGGCTGGTGGAGATCTGCAAGGTGGCGGTGGCCACGCTGTCCCACGAGCAGATGATCGACCTGCTGCGCACCTCCGTCACCGTCAAGGTGGTGATCATCCCGCCGCACGAGGACTCCACCCCGCGCAGGTACGAGCTCAGTGTTCTGAACGCCGCGTCGCGCCTGCTCTGGTTGTCAGGCGCTCCCTTTATCTGACTCTGTATTTCTCACTTGGGCCTATAGATCCATTCCATTACATTATTACCCAGAGCAACTTACAGAAGTTACAATTTTTCATACATTTATACAGCTAGATACTGAGGCAAATGTGGGTTAAGTACGTTAAGGGTGCAACAGCAGTGCCCCAGCAGGCAATTGAACCTTCAACCTTTCAGTTACAAGCGCTGCTCCTTATCTCTACACCACACTGCTGCTTAGATGCGTCACTTAATCAGTCGTACCAACTGTATCTGTGTGTCCCCATCTTATTAAAAGATTGAAAGGTGCATTAAAAGTGTGGCACAGCGGTAAGGAGCTTGTAACCAAAAGTTTATTGGTTTGAATCCCTGCTGGGGCACTGTTGTTGAAACTTGGGCAAAGTACAAGGCACCCACGATTTCCTCAATATCCAGCTGTATAAATGATTAAAATAAACAATGTAAGTTGCTCTGGATAAGAGTGTCTGCTAAATGACAGTAATGTATTTTAAAACTGAGGGAGTTTCACAGCCATTTATATGGAGAGCCCTTTTCCTGTATTGTTCCTGTATTTCCCTGCTTGGGAATGATCAGTGTGTGACCCTTCTCCCCGCAGGGGTTGTTCGGAGCTGTTTGCCCGTCTGCCCATGGTGGAGTACAAGACCAACACGGAGGGTGTCTCCTACGAGTACAAGTTCCCCTTCCGCAACAACAACAACAAGTGGCAGCGGCCGTCCCCCAGCCCCCAGCAGTCCCTGTCGGCCTCCTCCCAGGCCCACGGGGCCACGCCCAGCCGCGCCGTCAGCCTGGGGGGCAGCATCGGCAAGGCACTGCCCGCCGAGCGGACCACTGTCATCCCCCGCAGCGTGTCAAGCGACGGGCGCCCCCTCGACCCCAAGAGGTGCGGTACTCCGGGACAACCACGGGAACAAACTGAGAGGATGACGGTCTCACTTAAAATGGCCACCAACCTCTCCTTTTTTTTCCCCTCACCGGTTTTCCTGTTTTCTCTTTTCCTGTTCCTGCCCTCTCTTCCCTGCTCCTCTCAGGTTCTCCCCGGGCTCGGACAACTACGCCCTGGCCTCCTCCATCGTGATGGGCCGCTCGCCGCACAACCGCAACTCTCCCAGCATGCTCTCCTACTCCAGCGACGGCGGCTCGGCGCACTGGCGGCAGAAGTCCATGCCGGAGGGGTAAGACCCGCTCAGACCCGGTCGAACAGAGGGATAATCCACACAGCCGCTAATGCTTTCTTCTCTTCCTCTTAGCTGATGTAATGCACCAGGGTCGCGACTTCTGTGACCTGCTTTTTCTAATCTTTTTAAATCCAACTTGTTCACATGTCAAAGGTTTTATTTTTTATTGCGTTTATTTCTTTTGTACGTGGGTTTTTTTTTTTTTTTTTTACAGGGTGCAGGCACTGAATGCTTCGCAGGGCTTTTAATAATGTTTTTTAGTAGCGGTTTTGATTGATTGCTGACAAACAGAACCATGTGAACAGTATGTCAGTTTTCCTCTGCTGTTTTCAAATAGTTTGTGCAAGTGTTTACTTCAGTGGTATTCAAAATGAAAGTAGGATTTGAAGTCATCTCAGGGGAGAATGTTTTAATCTTGGGGCAAAATGTTAGAAAAGTTTTTTTTTGTTTTGAAAATGCAGTTTAGTAGTAGGTTTTTTATTTTAAAAAGTTTTAACACACTAGAAAGTGGCGCACTTAAATGCATTGCGTTGAATACGTGAGTATTTATCTTGAAAATGAACGACCCAGTTTATTAGGCTATTTCATTTACAGTCTCATTAAATATGTACCATTGCCTCGCCTATGATTGTGTGATCTTGGATCCCCAGTCACACACAGCAGGGCAGTTGTTCGTTTACAGTGGTTTGAACAAAATTGCTATTCATGAGACACTTTACTCCATAGATTTATACATTAATCCAGCTTTTATTAGCGGAGGAACATTGTCTAATTAAATCTGCCTCTCTAATGAAATCTCTAATGACATTCAGCAAGGGGATTACAGTGAGATGGGAACATCTGAATGCAAAGAAGACAGGGGGCAGAACACAAATGCCCTGTGAATGCAGCAACGTGACTGAATGCTGGAGAGGGAATCATGGCGCCCGCCCGCTTCTCTTTTTCTAGGTTCGGGGCCAGCAGGAACTCCCCGCTGCCTGTTGACAGGCAGAGCGTCGGGGAAGGGGGCGGGGGCAGCGGCAAGTCCACGCCCAGCTGGCCGAGGTCGGAGGAAGGAGGCGGGGCTGGGGGCGGGGCCGACAGATCCTCTGCAGGTGAGAGGAGTGGAAACGAAGGGGGGCGTGGCTGTGCAACACTGGGCTCTTATGTGTGAAAGATGAGGCTGGAACGTGATGCTCCAGGACTGGACAGGGAGTCAGTAACACACGCAGGACGGCAAGTTCAAGGTTCAGGTCCCAACCCCTGCCGCTCAGGCGCATACACCAGATCATTGGAGTGAAAACACAGCTGTACTTTTCAAAGAGGCTCTGGAATCTGCCGGAGATTAAAAGCATCCATTCCAAGGCAGTGTAAACATCATGAATCCTCTCCAAGGATAAGCGGTTGCCAAGCAGAGGAGGACCACGGCAACGCAGCTGTTGGAATCAGATAAGCCTCTCTGTAAACGCATGTGATCTGTGGGGTCTTACACGCTACCCACGGTCCTTTTCATACAGTGGTGTGTAAATGTTGGAGCACTACAAAACCTGTTTGCGGTGTACAAGTCTTTCTACCTCTGGTTACATTTAGTCATTTTTGATTATTAAAAAAAATGAGCAAAGATCATTTTGATCTCAAGACCACTTTCTTATTTAATTCTCTTTTTTTCCATTGTAACTGAAATTATTATTGGTGAACTGCACTAAGACTTTCTATCACAGGTGCATTGAAGTTAGGAAGTAATCAGCTGCAGACAGGAGATCCCTTTTTAAATTGGAACGCTAATTAAACTCACGAAGCGGGTTTGGGATAATTATGAGACGAAGGGAAGCCGCATGCTGCCCCTGTTTTCAGCTGAGCAGCCGGGGCTGTCTGTGGTCGCCTCTGAGCTCCCCCTCCGGAGGGGTCTGATTGGAAATCAGCCTCTCCCGAGGGCCTCGGCGGGGGCCCCTCTACGTCAGCGGCGGTCCCTGTCACTCAGCGTTAGCGTCGCCGCGGTGGCTCAGACGGAGTGGCATTGCACCGGGAGTCTGATTATTACATCACTCGTCACAAGAGCATCGGCGCGACCTCAGCCGCGCATCACGCAAACACGCCAGGAACACGCCTCCCGCCCTGAGCAACGGCGGAGAGGCACAGCGCCATCTGAAGGGTCCTCTTTTCTTTCACTCTCTCGGTCTTTGTAGATCAGCACCAGAATGGCTCAGACTCACCCTGCCACACCTACTGTAGCACTTAGCAGATTGCTGTGTAATGCGGCGTGATGACTCCTACTCCTGGTTGCGACACGGGATTGGGGATTGTCTCTGCTCTTTCGTACGCGCTATTGTAAGTCGCTCTGCACGAGAGCGTCTGCTAAATGACTAAATGTAAATGCAGAGAGAGGCCATTCTTCCTGCGTGTAGCCGGTGTGGGGACAGGTGTTTGTGCTGGTCTCTTCTCTCCCTTCAGGCGCAGAGCTCCCTTCTCTCCCTTCCGCTGTCCCGCCCACTGCTTTCCCACACTCGTCGGGCCGCTCTTTCCAAAGCCGCTGCGCGGCCGCTGGCAGCGGAGCGCCTGTCCGGCCTTAAAGACGCCGTCTCATTCTCCGCTGTGTTTTCCCCCGCTGCTTTCCACCATTTCCATTGGCCTGACCACATCCGCCCGTCTGCGTTCCCTTTTCCCGCTCTTTTATGTGGTCGTCTGCCCACGACGGCCCTGTGCAGCGGAAGGCCCCCTTTTATCATGCTCCCTCTGGGTTATTTTTTTTCCTGCCTGGGTCCTTTGCTGGCCACCTATTGCTCCTCTGTTCCTTCCGTTTGACCACTTCTTCAGTCTGACCCAGTTACATCACAATAGAAGAAGTGGTATATCATTTCATTTTCAGATAGATATTTTAAGACACATACAGCCGAACACTGTGTCACAGTGCATTTGATGTCAAAGCTTTCACGTGTCATGGTGGCAGCCTGAATGGCATGTCTTTGTTTTGTAGTGTCTTGAGTTCTTTTTTTTTTTCTCTGTTTTACTCAGTTGAACTGAAACATTTGTGGGACAGATGATTCCTAAGTGAGGCCTAGTTGGAGTCGGTGGACTGTGTGACTCTCTGGATACATTAAATTGCATTACATTGCTGTCGTTTAGCAGAGGCTTTTATCCAGAGCAACTAACAGAGGTTACAGTTTTGTACATTCATACGGCTGGATGTCGAGGCGAGTTTGGATTAAGTAACTTGCCCAGGGCAGCAGTGTAACATAGTGGAAAGGATCAGGACTTGTAACTCAAAGGTTGCTGGTTCAGTTTCCCACTGGAGCACTGCTTGTCGTACCCTTGGGCAAGGTACTTAACCCAGAATTACCTCAGTACATATCCAGCTGTTTAAAAGGGTGGTAAAAAAAAAAAGTAACCAATGTAAGTTGCACTGGATAAGAATGTCTGCTAACTGCCAATAATGTAATGTAATGTGATGCCCAAGGGTACAACAGCATTGCCCTAGTGGGAATTGAACCAGCAACTTTTCAGTTATGAGCCCTTTTCCATAACACCACACTACTGACTCCACACTGCTGGTTAGGCTGGAACCTGCCCCTATCACATATCCTGCACAACATTGCAGCGTCACACTGTCCTGTGTGGGTGGTCCGCAGTTTTCCCGGAGTAAAAACCGCGGGTACGCTGGCTGCTGCCTTTCTTCAGAGGCCTTCAGAGGGGCGAATAAAACAAACTGTCCTAAACCTGTATTGTATGACTCTGAACTCAGAACACAGTGTACGGCTCTGTCGGTGCTGTATGTCGCAGTGGTCATTCTGACCTGATTGGAATTCCTCCTGTGTACGCCAGACGACAGGTGGTGAAATTTGTGACCAGTAGGCTGTAAATTCGCCTCCCGCGGACATTTAATCAAGGCCTCCGCCATGCGCCCGTCTGCGCGGGACAGGTGCGCCCCGCTAAATCCAACATCCTTTTAAAACCCTGGAGAGACAGTGCTGCTACGGGCTGGGAAATCGCCCAGCTTGACAGTTGTTATGGAGGGGCGCCAGGGAGTGCAGAGACACTGGCACTGGTTTTGAAAAGATGGGAGAGGGTGCGGCACCCAAATCTTCAGCTTGGAATTCATATCTGTGAAGAGAAACGATTAAAGATTAGAGCTCGTTAGAGCCAGGTGAATTTTGGTTAATATGTATATTTTTGATAACCGGTGCTGAAGCAGATGGAAAAGCTGGCCTTTCTCCTGTTCTCAGTGCCCGCATTTTCTTCAGTTTATGTGTCACTGTGAGCATATGTGAGTGTACCCCAGTGTGTCTGCTGTGTGAATGAGACGGTGAAGGAAGTGTAGTTCAGGTTATGTGTACTGTGACTCTGACTGGCTTCCCTTTGCATTTCAGAGCTGTCAGTCACCAAGTCTGGCCCGCCCATCTCTGGGGTGCCCCGCATCCAGCGGCAGGAGCAGGTCATCCACCTGTCCCCCAACAAGAGCAACCAGGTGAGAAGCCTCACAACACAGCAGACATCCAGGATAAAAAAGAAAGCTCATTTGGCAGACAGCTACTCGCTACCTTCCCCTCGCCCAGCTTTTAGAGAGGCCTTGAAAGCATACAGGAAAAGGATGGGGCTGTCAGCTAAACAGGAAATGACACGCTGCCTGCTTCCTCTCCCGTGTTCACAGACGGAGGCGCCCTATTCCAGCCACTCCAGCAGCAACACGCTGTCGAGCAACGCCTCCAGCGGCGCGCACAGCGACGAGAAGTGGTACGAGATCGGGGGCGGCACGGCCGAGCGGCCCGACTCGGAGACCAACGGCTTCGGCGGCGGCTACCTGCAGGGGGCGTCGGCGGACAGCGGTATCGATGCCGCCTCATACGGGGCCGCGCACGGCAGCTCCGGCTCTCTGCTGGCCGCCGGCGCGCCCGGGCCCCGCGACAAGGCCGCCTCCCCCTGGCCCAGCCCCAAGGAGGGGGGCGGAGGCGCGGGAGCGGAGAGGTCCCCCCTGCCCGCGGAGTCCCCCGTCCCACTGGCGAGCTCAGAGGGCCCCGCCAAGAGCCCCTCCACGTACCCCCTGGTGCGGGACGGCAGCTCCTTCAGCCTCAGCGACGTGGCGTCCCACTCCAGGTACTGGGCCGCCGCTCTTTCACACAAGACCTCCACTCATCACACACAGGGTGATGTAGGAACAGCATCCCATAGCACTCTTACCTTTCATTAACTCCACAGCCGTTAACACGCACTGCGGTCCATTCTGCTCGTCCTCGTGGTTTGGAAATGTAGCCTTCAGTCAGGGGGGAGCAGACGAGAAAAGCGCTGGCGGTCTGCTCTGACCTGGAAGCCGCGTTCTCATTCGGCAGTGTCACTGCTTCACTCTCCTGGGGGAAAAAGAGGAGATGGAAGCACTCGCAAACATTAGCTGCAGACCCCCCCCCCCCTCCCCCCCTTTCACAACGCTACCTTTGCATCTGAAGTTTTCTCCTCGTCTTATCTGGTTTTAAAATAACTCACGCACCACAGGAGTTAGTCTGAGTACTCAGGAAGATGGCATGAAAAGAGCCAGGCTTTTATGTCGAATGAAGAAGCTCATGAAACGGTTGAAAAAAAGGTTCAAGGATGCAGCGCCCTTAACAATTTCCCCTTGTTATTTTTGCTTTGATATTCTGTTGTGAGTCACATTTTTTCCTATGGAGCATCACACTCCAACAGAGAGGTTTTATAAGATGTTTGATTTTGAAAGTTACTATCAAACATCAAACTGTTTAATCCAGCGTACCTGAAAACTGAAATTTTTTTATAAATAAGTTTTCTCACCAATTATTAGCCTCACACCAAAAACTCTGACCCTTGTTGCGGTATTTACATAAAACAGAAAACTAATAAACCCTGTATGGAATTCTACAGGATACGAATCCCTCACCCTTAGTTCATATTGTTTCCTTAAAATATATTTTTAAAATATACAGTATAGTAGTAATTCTCTCAGACTCTCTGAGAACTAGTACTGCAGTTTTGAGTTTTCCTTCATTGTTACTTGTGCACATAAAACAGAAAACTAATTTTTTTTCCTGCACAACATGCCATGCCTCAGGGCAAGTGCCCAGGTGCACTTTGGCCTAAAACTGCTTGAAAACTTCCTGAAAGCAGCACCGTCTCTGCCTGGACTGTGGGAACTTGAGAATAATTCCATTTGAAGTGTGAAGCCCTCAGAAAAAAGAGGAGGGCATCTCCCTTGAAGCGGAGCTCAGCTGAGAGAAGCCGCTGGTGTTTGATATGCTGATGTCTCTCCGAAGAAGCTGCAGTAAATGTAGACTTTCTGCAACTCACCGCATCAAAGACTCTGACAGGGAGGTGCTGGCTACTTCTGACTCTGCGGGAGGAGAGGGAGGCCCTGGTTGGTGAGGTCATACGATCAGCCCAATTCTCCGGCCAGGCTCTCCGACATCCTCCATGCCCCTTTAGTGTCTGGGATAAATGCATGCATTTATTCACTGCTACACACATATACACACACTCACACAGCTCTCTATACCACACACGGCCTACACTCCAGCTCAGAGACACCAAACACTCTACCACGCGTACACGCACACGTACACACCATCATCGCTGGAGACCTTCAGAGCTCTTCCGGCCTCTGTGTGACGGTAAGGAGGCTGCCTCCTGAAGCTGGCCGCACTTTGCGTCGTGGAGTGTGATGCACACGGGGAGGTGTGTGATTACAGCAGGGTGATTTCAAAGGATGCGTGATTGGGGGGCGATATGTCCTGGGAGCTGATTGGTGCACGAGTCACTGCTGGGGCTTGCAGGTCCTAAGAGCTGCTGGTAGCCTGCCTCACAGCTATGGGGACCCCAGCCTGGGGGACAAATACAGGGGTCTATCCCAATGTACCGAGTGCCTCTTCCTGTCACTCAGCGGCTGTCTGCGGTGATCTGTGCTGAGCAGAGGCAGACAGCGCTGCTGTGGGGCAGGCCTGGTGCACCGTGTCCCGTTTTAAGGAACATTGCCACTGTGGAATGTGTTGTTATCTCTCTAAGCACGTGGGTCGATATGCAAGAGGGCCATAAAGAATTGGTTGTACATGCTACATAAGCGTACATTCTGAGGATTTTTCTACATTCTGGTTATGTCTTGCCTGTTAAACACATAAATAGCGTCAGGATATGCAGTGATGCACCAATGCATATTGCCCTTGCAGTGTCACATTTTGCAAGATTTTACCACAACATTAACAGATGCATTCTGTATGTACTTTCAGAACACGACCGAAAGGACAGAAAAATATCACTGTCCTGTTTACTGTTTCAGACTGTGACCAGTGCTTATTGTGGCCTTCATTTATCTCTATACTCTACACTGATCTGAGCTGCGTATGCTGACGTGGGTCCTGGGATCCATGCTTGGGATCCATGTTCTCTGTTTTGACCTTGGCTCAGTGAACTGAATCATGTTCTGCATAGAAGCTGTATGTGTGTGCGAGTCGCATGCTGATCTGGGGTCTGTGCATTGACGGTGGCCTGTTCTCTCCCTCTCCTAGCACGCTGAGCTCCAGGCACTCCGGCAGCCCGGTGGTGCTGGGATCCAGCCGCAGCTCGCCCCGAGACGAGCCGGCCCCGCCCACCTCGCCCACCTCCCAGACTTCCCTCTCGCCGGGGCCCAAGAGCTTCTACCCCCGCCAGGGCGCCACCAGCAAGTACCTGATTGGCTGGAGGAAGCCGGGGGGCACTATCAACTCTGTGGGCTTCGGAGAGGCACGCAAGTAAGCGGGGGGGGGGGTGATACGTCAACATGCATCACAGCTGAGCTCTAAAGCTTGCTGGGTTTTAAAAGGGTCCCCTTCAGAAGAGATGGAATGAAGGCTTGTAACTTCTCCACACTGTGGCCAAACGTAGCACAGCAGCTGAATTCCTCCCTTCAAACGCTGTACCTAGATCAGTGGCTGCAAACCAGATATGTGGAAAACATTGATGGCAATGATTCAGGATCTGCTGCTTCTTGCTTCTTCATTATTAATTTGGTTGTTACCTCATGGGAATGTACAGTAAAAGCATTTATGAATTTTTGTATTTTATGTATTTACAAAACGTTTACAAGCATTTTGCTTTATTTAATGTTTTTTACTCATGTATATAGCACTGTAACACTGCATTTTCACCTGAAGCAACAGAGTGGTCTTTCCAAACATTCTGACCAAGCACAAAGTTTCACTCTTCTGGGAAACTTCAAAAACCTGTCTCTGCAGGATGGTCCCAGCATGCATTGCTAGTAAAGTCAGTTGCATGAGGTGTGCTGTGGTGTATGGGCTGTGCCTGTGCTTTAGTGTGGAACAGGAAGTGACGAATGTCGTTAGTGTGGAACAGGAAGTGACATGCTGTCTTTAGCGTGGAGCAGGAAGTGACACGCTCTCTCCTGCAGGAGGCACCAGAGCGAAGGCCTAGAGGGCAGGCAGCCGCAGCTCAGAGCTGTGATGAGGGAGCTGCAGTCCCCTCAGCGCCTCACCAAGTCCACGGTGGAGGAGGACCTGAAGAAGCTCATCGCCCTGGACAGCCCCCCGCCCGTCAGCCACGAGCGCAAGGTACACTCCTCCGAACCCGGTGCCGATCACTGTCCGCTCGCTACACTGCTGCGGTAGTGAGTAGTGTTCTACAGCTTACTGCGGTAACTTTCAGCCATCAGTCTTGGTTCCTAAAATGTGCCGCTACTGTCATTTTTAAGTGTGGAAACAGGTGAGGAGTCTGCTGCTTGATTTACTGTAAGTTTATGATATTGAAACTTCTAGGTTTGAACATACTAAAGCTCTGTATCTATTTATTATTTCTACAATAGACACAGTACCCCTGCTCAAGAGATTGGCTTGATTGCTTTTCTTTTGCATCATAAATGAACTGTATGAGTAATCAAGAAGATTCATAAAGCATTAAAAAACTGCTGAAGTCCCACAGTTTTGATTAGAAACAGGAAGGGTGCAGACTTTCCTGAGGACTCGAGTCTTTGACGTTACGTTAGCTTGCGATGTGGCGCAGGCACCGAGTCTGATCTCACGTTGCGTTGTCCCCGCTCCGCCAGCCCTCCTTCTCCGGCTCCGCCCCGAACCGCCGCTCGCTGCACCGCACCCTGTCGGACGAGAGCATCTACAGCGGGCAGCGCGACCCCTCTTTCAGGGTGGAGCCGGCCCTGCCCGGCGACATGCTGTTCAGCTGCTCCACCGTGCCGCGCTCGCCCACCACCCGCGCCGTACCCCTGCGCCGGCCCTCCTACATGCTCGGCGTCAAGCTGCACGGTACGTCATAGGGTCAAATCCCCGGCTACAGAGAACGCACAGTAACAAGACTGATAGACAAGTGTGCCTAGCAATGTGAAGATCCCTTTTAACATACATGCAACAGCATTAAAGAGCAATATCGTTCATATCCACCTTATTGTACCATATGTGGCGTTTGGGGGTGGGGCATCTCTGAATGTGAAGCAAATTTTTTGAGATAAAGCATTTTTCCACGCTTAAGCTCATTCATCATGCCTGTCAGCACAGTCATTACCAGTAGACCACTGCTGCCCTCTGCAGGCGGACTGCAAATGACCGCAGTTGCAGTTCTCCTGCATCAGCTTGTGTGATCCTCAGTTTGTTTCAGCCTTGTGTGCTTTTCGGGCTATGTTAAAGGTCAGCATCCTTGACTCTTGCTGGTCAGCATGTTTCAGGGATCAAATGAATTACATGTAGATAATGATGGTAAAAACCCCTAATGAGGCCCAGGGCTGGCCACCGCTGGGAACGGCAGTGGAGCCCCAGAGCTCAGCTCTGCTGACCTGTAACAGACTGAGAAAAATGCACAGCAGTTACATTACATTTTCATTACATTAATGCCATTTAACAGATGCTCTTATCCAGAGTAATTTACAAAATGATTTTATCAGTTTGTACTGCTGGGTATTTACTGAGGCAACTGTTGGTTAATTACCTTGCCCAAAGTTACAACAGCTGAGTACCAGCGGGGAGTTGAATCAGCAGCCTTTCAGTTATTAGCCCTGCCCCTTACCACAAGACCACACTGCTGCCCAGTTGTATTATTCGCACATTCCGTCAGGCCTGTATATGATATGCTGTTCTGCAAGTGGCTCAGCATCATAAGAGGTGTCCATTTTTGTGTTTATGAGAAAATTCTTTCCAGCTGGCAAGCTCATTTTCAGTGTCTCTTTGGTTTGGACATGCTGCATTAAGGAAAGAGATTGCCGACAGCCTCAGGGACTCACCCCCCTCTTGCCGCCCCCTCCAGGTGACCTCTCGGCCTCTGACACCTCCCTGTCAGAGCTGCAGGACCGGCAGAGGCAGCCACTGCAGGACCCGGGTCTCATGCCCCTCCCAGACGCCGACGCCGACAGCGGCCTGGACTGGTCTCACCTGGTGGACGCCGCCAAGGCCTTCGAGGGTCAGTCGCAGACTAGGGGTCATTACTCAGCCGCGGGCTTCTGTGACCCACACGTACCACCTGAGTGACCCTGTGTCCCTCTCTAACTCTCTCTGTCTTTCTTCCTGCAGTCCAGAGAGCCTCCCTTCTCGCTGCTAAAGACGTGAATCACAGAGTGGAGAAGAAGGACTCCAGCTCCCAGCATGCCGAGCCGCAGGCTGCCCCGCAGCCCCGCCCCTCCCCCAGGTTTGCACCTCCCACCTTTTCTCTGCAGGTCCTACTTGGGACTCCTGCTGAGGTTCAGTCCCTGTCTGACCCTTTGCTATTAGCCCATAATTTCAAAGAAATCACACGGAGAACGTGTGCAAGTCAGTAAAAAGTGAGAGTGCTCCATGATTGGTTAAGTATGTGTGTGTTGTTCGTTCAGGAATGAAATAATTTCTTTCAGGGCTGTATAGAGAAAGGCCTCCCATCGCCTGCATGGCTGATAATTCAGAGGGCAGTGTTTATTATTTATGCATAGGGCTGCTTTTATTATTTATTAAGAGGGCAGCCTTCATTATTTACATGCTCAGCAGTTGCCCTCATCCCCGTTGTGTGTGTGTGTGTCTCCCGCAGTGAGATCCCTGCAGGCTTAATGGGGAAGGTCAGCCAGCTGGAGTCCATGGTCCGGCTGCTGCAGGAGGACCTGAAGAAGGTGCGGAAGGGGGCCGCTCCCCGCTGATGTGTCGCTGTAGTCACAGCAGCCCCTCCTCACATCTGCTCCGAGGCCCAAAGCCTCACTCCCTCTCGCCTCTGTCAGCGTTTCACCTCAGTAGCCCTGGCACTCTTATCTTAGCACTGTTGGGAACAGCGGAGACCACCAGTTTAATCCTCACAGTCTGGAAACGGTGCCCGCTCGCAGCTGGAGCAGGCTGAGTAGAAGAAGGTGCTTTTGTTGCTGGCAGACATCATCCCAAAGCATGCTGGGATTTTTCTGGAATGCCAGCAGCAGTGTCCCATGGAGGACTTTCACTGATCAGTAGCTCAGATATTCCCCCCTCACTGCCACACAAACACATACACTCACACATACACTCACACACACACACACACACACACACATATGCTCGCGCGTGCACACACTCGGTTGGGGAACATGTCCAACATTGCTAACACAGGGGGTACACTTTGAAATGTGATATTGTGGAAGTGGAGTTTTCTGACTGATTTTTTTTCTGCTTCCTCTCCCAGGAGAAGGAGGACAAGGCCACCCTGCAGGCCCAGATCCAGAACCTGCGAGAGGACAACCAGCGCCTGATGGAGGAGTCCCAGAACGCTTCGGCCAAGCTGAAGAAGTTCACCGAGTGGGTCTTCAACACCATCGACATGAACTGAGCCAGAGCGGGAGAGACCCCCCCTCCCCCACAGCCCTGTAGGGACCAGTGCATGCCTGAAGACATTCCAGCCTTACCTGGCCACTGCAGAGCTTATCCAATCCCCCGTCTCCCTCCAGTTACTACCCCCTCCCCCACCCTTTCAAGGAGAAGTCAGCTCCAGAGTGCCAGTCTTCGGAGCCAGTCAGTTTTATTTTTTGTGAGGATTTGACCGTTTTAACCCTTTTAATTTTCTGTTGTTGCTGAAGGACTGTCGTATGGGCGATCTCCTCTCTTCTTGCACAGTCCTCTCAACCGCCTTTAGTCCGTTCAGAAATGGATCCTGTCAAGAGCGTGAACACGGTGCCAGCTCTGTTGCGATGCGTTGGCATTTGGCAGTGTGTTTGGGCCTGTGATTCTCCCCCTGTCCTTGCAAGATGGACAGTGCTCTTTCCTTCACTCAGCTTATACCGTCTTCAGTTGAAGTGATCTGCCATCGTAACTTTCAACACCACATTGCTATGGATGCCATAAGCTACTCAAGCCCTCAGTCAGTGCAGACAGATGTTGGGAATACCTGACCGCGGATCAGAAGTGAAAGCAGTGGTTTCCTCACTGCGACTCGCCATCACTCCAGACTATGGGGAATGGGAAGCAACCACTCTGCTTTCCAGGGGTCCATGTCATTCTCTTAAGGGATACAAGATGCTACACTGGTCGGCAAATATCTGACTTACAATTTAACATGGGTTGTTTCTTTTTTGTTGGTTTTTTGGGGGGTAAAAGATGCACATTCATGAGATACCAGCACAAATCTGCTTCTGTGACTCAAAGAGGGCTGAATAGGGGAGAGATTTTGGGGTTTAAACCCCAGCACCCTTTGTGCTTCTGTGGGGTGACGACGCCAATGCGACACTACCACAGCTGCTAGCGTTAGCGGACGCAACGTCTGTCCCAGAGTGCATCGTGGGCCGTGGCTTCTCAAGTGGCGTGACAACATTCCAGTCAGCTCATTTCAGTTTGTCGGTTGGAAAAAAAAAACAGATGACATTGTTTGGGGTGCCATAACATGTTATTAATCAAGTGTATGTAGGTATTTAAAATGTACCTCTTTAAAAGCAATAGGAAAGAGCTTCTAGTTTTTATTTTTCTCAAAGGGGAAACTTGGAGTTCTTTGCTAAACACTTACATAGTTGCATTAGTTTTGATTACAACGGTTGGCTGCTTCTAATAAAGCAATTTTACACCTGCATTTTGTGGTGCCATGTACTGAAGAGGGTAGCATACTGTAACTGAAGAGTCTTGCCATCTTTAGGAATGTGCATTTCAAATTTATGGGGAAATGATTTGTGAAATTTGAGTTCAGATTAATTTATTTCTTTCTATAATAGAAACAGCCTGGTCCTATATGCGCACTGCATAACTGATGTCTAAAGTCATAGTGTATAGTTCATTTAGAGTGGTCATTTCCATGATTTAGCTAGCCATTATAGTTCATTAATCACATAAATACATCTGCTATATTTTTGATGTCTTAAAAGATTGCAGTTTTTCCCGAGCATTATTTAATGTAGCTACAGTGCCACCTATTGATATTAACAGGTATAACAACTGATGAAAGGAATCCGCTGTATACTCACCAGTTTCTGATGACTCTCAGATGGCCATACATCTTTATGGCTTGCCTTTGCTTGGCACTCTGTTTTCTGATAGAGAGGGAATAACGTGTACGTTTGTCACGCATTAGGGAGATTTAGTTCAAGGGGGTTCGACATACAAATGGCATGTAGCCAGCAGTGAAGAGTCATCATGACTTTCTAAAATGAATAGGAAAGCCACTGTGCTTTTGAAAGCTGAGCCCTCCCCTCCTGCCTCGGTAAATGTACTCTACAAGAAGCAGTGCATTATATGTGTCAAACCAACATTGTCAAATACCCTGTTCCTCTGAGATGGCGGCTGGGCCTGGGTTAGCAAGAGGACTTCTGCCGCTTGTCCATCAAACGGCCGTTACCCAACCATGCTGAGGAAGAGCAGCCGCAGGGAGAGGCGGAGGGAAGGAGAGCGGGAGAGGAGCGAGCGAGAGAGGGAGAGGCTGTTCATTCAGGAGGCAGGTGGGCTAAGGAAGGTTATTAATACAGCTCAACAGCTCTCCATCCTTCCATCAATCTTACAGACATCGGCGATTTTTTTCTGCTAAGCCAATATGCACCTCCCGCCTGACCTTTACTTACAAAATAAGACCCTTTTTGCAGTAAGTCAGTGGTCCAAATCCAACTCTCTGCCTCATGTAATCATGTAATTATTTCTGCCCAGTTGAGAGGTGAAATACCGTAGTCAGTTGACCATTGATTTTCAATTGGCTGTAACAGTCGAGGTTTTGCAGAGTGCTTCACAGATGAGCTTATTGGAAAGGGAACGCGCTGCTGTAAGCCCCACAAGGTGTGCGGCAGCTCCAGAAATACTCACACTGATATAGTTTCCCATATGGCAATCTGAATGAATCCTATGCAGGAGAGAAAGGGCCAAGTTGTTTTAAGAGGGGTGATCGTTGGTTTTATTATAGGAATTGTTGGGAAGCTGCAGGCCTCTTACGGGCTTCTGATTCCCCTGACAAATCACATCATTGGGCCCTGTAAACATTCCAGGACTCATTCTCCCTCACATCCCTGGCTAACAGCCCTCAAAAATGTTCACATTCGGTGACTTCTCCTTTTTCCCCACATTCTCCTTTGGAAGGAGTGGGGGGAATCAGGAGCGCAACGCCTGTTCCATCCCTATAGGCGTTGGTGCATTCAGTGAAGACCTTCATCTCATAGGGAGACCCAGTTTGGTTCACTGTTAGAGAACAAACTGTTTGACACCCGTTTCACCATATTCCTGCTGTTCCAGTTGGTTCGTGAGAGCCCTTCCTTCTTTGGTTTGTTTCTCGAAGGCAACGAATGGGAAAAGATGACTTTTGAAATGTGAATGTTTAATTGCTTCTGTTTTCTTTGCACATTGTCTGTTTTTTGTACTAATTATTGAGAAGATTATTCTGAGAACAAAACCTTGTGCAGAACCACTTGCGCCGTTTTAGTTCGTTTTCCTTTTTCCTGGAAGAGACATCTTAGCCATGTTGTGGCTTCTGATCTTCCATCTTCTCCTTGGACTCTGTAGACTGGATCTCTGCTCTTGTCTCCTGTCTGTGTTGCCTTTGAAAATGCTACTTTTGGTATTTTTCTCTATTTTTCTCCCAAGTGAAAATGTCTTATGGAAAAATCTTTTGAATTATATGCACATTTAAAAGAATATAATTAACAAAGTACTGTTTACATATTCTATGATTTTTTTTTCTTTTGTATAATGTAGAGATTAAAAAGAGAGTAAATTTGCAGTGATCACAGTATTAAAGTTTCTTAAAAAAAATTTAAAAAAACAAATGGATGTGCTGAAATTTTTTTTGACATGTGATTGACAAGGTCTTGCTTGCCACCTGCGATGAGATGTGTTTTTCCTGCAGTTGCTGACTAGGCCAATAAATTAATTTATATGCCATTAGGAAATCCTGACGAGGTGTCTCCTTTCTTCATCCACAAGGCCACACACAAACACAGCATTTGTTTTCCTGCGTGTTTTAGGACTTTTAGTCCTTTTTGTCCTTGGGCAATTTCTCCAAGGTAACGGTCAGATAATGGCACCTTGCAGTGTGTAATCAGTGGAGCTCAGCAAAGATCTGCTGTTGCCGAAGGCTCCTGATGTTCTCCACCAGAGATGTCTTGATTGCAATGTTAACACATTCACCACCAAACCAGACATGTTCACACACTTTAGACCCAGGTTAGCCCATCTACACTTGTAATTTTCCGACAGTAGTCTAGAGTGTAGAGTGTATTGAACACACCAAGGGTCGCCGCTTTCCTCTGTGAGCTCTGGTAAGGTAAGCTATTCCATTTGTTAATGACCCTCTTGGAAATGAGTGCTTACCAGTTTCGGTGTGAATTTTACAAAAATATCCCTCTGCACCTGCTGACAGAACTCTGCTTAAATGGATTCTGTAACCCACTGTATATTTTTTTTTACAATATTCCAACATCCTGTTTGCCGTTTACCACTTTGGGATAATTTCTTGTTCCAGATAGACTTGAGTACACTGCTACATATCTTTTTACATTTCCTCCTATGAGATAAACATGCATTAGATGGTCATTGCTCCTATGTAGATCTGTAAATGTGGAAATGTTAAACCTTTTATTGCTCCTGTGTAGATCTGTAAATGTGGAAATGTTAAACCTTATCTGCCAATGAGTCAGCCCAGTTTGTGATTCAGTTTCAAGGTTCTTAAATTATTTTCATAACCCTTTAGCAACTTTAATGCATGGAGACTGTTTCTTTTAAGAGGAAAAAACAGTCGCAATAGTGTGCATGTGCAAAATGATCCTCTGAAATGGCTCATGCTAAAACAAATCCAAGAAAAATATATTTTCTGTTTAACATTTTTATTTCATTAGGCCTGGGGACACTTTCCACCTCATGGTAAACTTGGCGGAAGTAAAATCCAAGATTTTAACCACAGCAAAATAACTGTCCTGCAGGCTTAGACAAGCTTCTGCCAGTTACTATACAGAAAAGACTTCCTTTCCTCCGCAGAAGCTCTTTTTGATTTGACTTAATAAAGCTGGGGAGTAGGTGTGACTTTAGCCTTTCACTCTTTTTCTCTCTGCATATGTATAGCATTAGTCCTTCCATGTGAGTCTGGGGTCACAGGGTCATGTGTGATGTCAGAAAGAATGCCCCACATATCTCCAGGGTGAGGGGGGAGGGGCTCGGCGAACAGGGTGGCAGCATGGCCGAGCTCTCAAGTCCACCCTGAACGCAGCCGGATGCGATTCCATAGCAACACCTTCCCCCCGACGGAGGTGCCTCTGTGACACTTTTTCTAATTACCATCAGCAGCTGTTGGACCTGCAAGGACAATGACCCGGCGGTCGCTATCGCTAATCAATTCTGCCGCTGGTGTGTCAGATGAAAAGGCCCCTGGCAGCCCTTTCTCGGTTCCTCCATTGAGAAGGTGACGGAGCCGCGGGCCCTCGCTCGCAGCTATTAGGCGGAACATCTCGGAATTTAAAATCCATTTAATCCCCGCGGATCGAGTGAGGGCATCCAGCAGAGCCAACAAAATTTGAAAGTTGGGTGATTGGCACTTGGCAGCCGCGGATGAGACATTCCCTCTTATGCAGAGAGCCGTGAGGAGGGTCTGAGTGCTTGCTGAATCTGAGGTAATCTCTGCGTCGGCCTGAACGCCTCTCATCTCACCGTTGCAAACATGCAATCTGGGTCTTCCTCCTGTGGCCCCTCCAGCAGCAGGTTGACACGCTCTCTTCAGATAAGGCTTGGTGTTTGATTGTCATTCAACGACTGGCCTTTTGGGTCATAGAAAAAAAAACATCAAAATTGCTTCAACATCAAAAGCGATGCCAAATAGGCATAGGTTTCCAAGAGGGCGGTTGAGGTCAAATGATTTGCTCAAGAGTGCATCAACAGTCTTCAAATGGGTTTTCAGTCCAGATATATAGCAGGTCTATAGCAATGATATATATCCTAACAATATAACGTATTTATGAGAATTTATGTCATGGGAAAACTGGCTGGAAAACGAGTGAAAATGTATTGATTTGCTGACATACATGGGTGGTTTAATATTAAGGTACACCTGGCAGAAATGTGGATGCTGTCTTCCAGCAATGCATGAGCTGATGGTCGTGTCTGTCTGCTATGTTGATGTGCACTCTGTGGAATGCCAAATTTCTCAGCTGCATCTCCTTACTTGGCCTTGATAGCCTCAGGAAGGCAGTATTTTCAGTTGGCAGCAGTGTGGGGTTGTAGTAAGGAGCGGGGCTGGTAATCAAAAGGGTGCTGCGGTTGTACCCTTTTGCAAAGTACTTAACCCACAACTGCCTCAGTAAATATCCAGCTGTGTAAATGGATTAAATTGTAAGTTGCTCTGAATATGAGCATCTACTAACTGACGTATGTGATCTTGCTGGCAATGTGCACCTTTTTAGCGCTGAACTGCACAACTGTTGATCAAAATGTTTTGTCTGTGCCCCACACCCTAAGACAGTGTTTCTCAACCCTCTCCTGGAGTACCCCCTGCCCTGCATGTTTTAGATCTCTCCCTGCTCCAACACAGCTGATTCAAATGATCAGTTTGTTATTAAGCAGCTTCAGGAGTTCATAACGAGTTGATAATTTGAATCAGCAGTGTTGGAGCAGGGAGAGATCTAAAACATGCAGGGCAGGGGGTACTCCAGGAGAGGGTTGAGAAACACTGCCCTAAGACATCACAAGTTCATGTTTGGCCTATGTAATCAGTTGACAATGACCAAGAGTCAGTCGTGGTACAGCATAATTGGCCTTTGGTAGAATGGAGTGGGGTTATATTGACCAGGGTGCTGGTCACTGCACCTCTGAATGGCATTTATGAGCTACTCATGATGTCAGGTGATGTGCCTGCCCTCAGTTTGACGTTTGCCATTCCATAGTGCACCATGAGGCTTTCAGCATGAAAAACCCCAGGCAAGCGTATCGGAGGACTGCATTCATGGTGTTTCAATGAATGGAAAGGATTCTGAGGTGAGGGGAGCCTACAGCTGGTGATTTGAAAGTGTGAAAAGGGATAAAACAGCATTACAGGAAAACGTACTACATCTGAAGTGGTAGGTGCTACAGTAATGGTGACAAGAAACACGTGTCACTTTAGTAAAATTCTTAACAGCTTTTTTTGCACCAAGGCGCTTGATTCAGCCTCATATTAAGTGCTGTGAGTGAGCCCATAATTATTCTTTCAAGTGGAATATTTAAACAGTGTTACAGTCACATACAAAATGGCTAATGTCCCAGAGTGTTTAATCATCAGGATATCACTGTATTAACACACTCTCCCTCACTGGATTAAGCAGTGTGTATTGTTCAATGAGACCAGGGCATGCATTACTCTTATGTATTACTCGTTTGGAATGAAAATGTATGAAGAATGTCATACTGGTATGAATGATCACAGGTTAAAGTGTAACATTTTCAATTATAATACGATGTTGGTTTTGGTAGCAGTGCCGCTCATGGATTAAAACTAACTGGGAGATATCAGGGTCCCCCCAGAAGTGTTCCAATGCTATTTATAGTGTTTCCAAACTTCGAAACTAAGATGTTCCAGAGTGGCTCGGTCAGCACAACGCTCGTCTTGAGTGCAGGCTAAGTCCTATGGCCTGTGGTTGAAACTGGCTGTGTCATTCTCTGACAGTGACTGGGATCCTGCAGTGGTAGAAAATAATTGGCTTTGTTGTGTTGGGGATCAGAGGTCAGACAGGGATTCCTCACCACACCACTCTAAGGCATCCCAGTGATTCATCACCTGGCTATACATTTCTTGGATGGTATCAGTGCAATAGCATCTATCCTCTAATCAATGCCCACTCTGCTGTAGTTTGTCATGTGAATTGTAGTGTGAAACAGAAGAAAAAAAAAACTGTTGGCAGTGTGCCAATATGAAGTGCTCCTGTACAAGTGCAGAGGTTGTTAGCGGTTGCACAGATATTGAGAAACGTATTAAAAATATGTGCATCACTTTTATACTTTGTCCAAGCATCATGTCTGAGGCCATTAGTGACGTTTGTGTAGTTAATATCTGCAAACAAGAATGTGTAAACATTACTTAAAATGTTTTACCTCATTTTATATTGTTCACAATTTCATACTTTTGAAAGTAATTCAATTCTGTAATAATTTTGTTCAATTCTGTAATAATTTAAACATGTCAACAGTGCTGTTTCCATAGAAGATAAATAGGTGGCACCATGTTAATTGAAGTTTTTTGATCCCAGCAGCCATTGCTTTTCTGTTGCCAGGGTAGAGCTGAAAGTCTCTGTCTCTCTCTCTGTCATCTGTCTACTAAGCCTGAGCCCTCTCCGACTCACTTCAGTAAGTCTAGAGGAAGTGATGGGGGGGGGGGGGGTTCAACCAGCTTGTTTGTCCCCTGAGAATCCTGCTTTTGCCCAGGGGAATTCACTCACTTTCTCCTTGCAAGGTGTCTTCATGCTCAGCCAAAGCTGCCGCCCAGCCTTTATATTCCTACCCACAGACCCACAGAGGTGCATTTTGACTGCCGAGCATTTTCCTGTTGAATATAAAATGGTCGCGTCAGCTTTTATATTCAACAGTACCAACAGGGCCACCCTAGCTACAGGGAAAGAGCACTTTTGAGAGCCGAGCTCATCACTGAGTAAGGGGCGAAGGTCTGAAACCCAGCCTGTCTGTTCTCTTCTATGCATCTGCCTGTCTTCATTGGATGTGATGGACAGCTTCAGTCCTGAGAAGAGTCAGTGTTGTAGCATTGCTCTCTCTTTAGTGTCACGCAATGGGCTTTGGTGAACTTTCCAAGAAAGCTCACAAGTAAAATATGCAAGATTTCATCAGAATTAGGTTCAAATGTCCATACCGTCACCTTTGGCATAAGGAGGCAACAACTCGCGTTGTAGCACTCTGATATTGGGGTGGGGTAGTAAAAGGTGCTGCTTCTGCAATTTTAACTTCTGCAATGTGGAACATTCCAGGCATTTCCCAGAGCCTAGGAGATACTCAAGACTCAAGACACCAAGAGGCATGCGCAGCTGAGGCATCTGAAAGAGAGAGAAGCAGCTGATGCGTGTTTGAGCTCTTCAGAACACTACTCTTTGTAGACAAAGCAACTGAAAACTTGTTTTCGCCTCACCCTCTAAAGGAAACTCCAGGCTATGGGCCTTCTGTGTGCACACTTGTATCCAATCACCACCTGACCGGAGGCCAAACCCAGCACCATGCAGCAAACCTCAAAAGGACAACGGATATGTTTTAGGATATTGATCAGTTTTTGGCACCTTATTGGATGTTGGCAGACAGGTCCCCTTGTCCTCCCTTTGCTGTCATGCTATAATAACACAGCTGTGTGTGCACCCACAAAAACTATGCGTATACACTTCCCCCTCCTTTTCACTCTCCTGAAATGACCCTGTGTGGCTCTTCCCCCCCAAACAGCAGCAGTGCAGCCTCAGTGGATTACAAGGCAGTTAATCTGTTGGCCTGACTCCCCTAACTCCATAACGCATTCTGCTGAACGTGCACTTATTGTAGCAAAAATAAACACATCAGACGGCACAGGCAGCGTAGAGTCCGTGTTGCACACTTATTGTGGCGACAAGATCCAAGTACTGCTTTCTAAGTGGTCGATCTGTACTTAGATGGGAGATTTGAATCATCATTCATTCATTTCAATTGGTACCATTTGTTTTATACACAGGAAGTAAATCTCTTGATTTGGCCAGAGACGCATACATGGATATAATACACTTATACTTGTATCGATGCTCAGTCTTGAGTGTGTTTTTCTGTTGAGTTCTGTCAGAAGTCACTGGGACAAATGGACTTGTTTGAATTGGGTCTTGTTTACTTTGTGTCATTATCTCTTGTATTACTTCATCAATGGAAAAATACCCACATTTATAATTGTCTCTTTATTGTGATAGATCTGTGGTGTAAGTGATACATTCAAAGGGCTTGAAAAGTGCTCATGTGAACATGAGCATTTGATGTCATGGGAATGAGGAATTAAAGATTTCCAGTCTCTATCCCTTTGCCTGATGTATACACACAGACATTGGTTTTTGGTCTGTTCCATGTGTCTGGTCATAGAGATCAACCACTGGTCTTGCAAATGCTTATTTCTCTATATTCCTAGTGCTGTAAATGTTCAAACTAGAAGGAATGTGTAATGGCCATCCGCTGTCTCTCTCTAGAGGGCGAGAATGCACCTGGCCCTCTGGAACTATTTGTCATTACTAATTGCAGCACACCTGCAGTAGCTTTAAAATGCTAGACTCCAGCTTTAGAAGATGAATGACAAAACACTAAGCACTCTTTTTGGACAGAAACCAAGGTTGCAGTTTTTGGGGGAATTGTAATTTTAAGAACCAATATTGTAATGAGGGAGCATTGCTTTAATGTAATAGTTTCAGATGCATGCTTTTTGGTACTTTTTGGTTGAAACGGAAAATAGATTATTTGATGCTCTCATATTCAACACTTAATGTTGTATCACCCGCTGCCTGCCCACTCACTAACACACACTCACACACATACACACACACACACACAAACACACACACAATCACTCACACACACACACACACACACACACACACACACCTTAAATCCTAGGAAATGCCTTGAATGCCTCTCACCTGCCATCACCCCCACAGTGCTTTGCAGCTTCAATCACATTAACATTCTGATGGCTTTTACTGATGGAACTGTATGGAGAGACAATCTGCATTATAATCAAAATTGTCTCTTCCACACTCTCAGAATTCTGGTTTCATTGTAGCTGTTTGATGGAAAAACTGTCACTTGCTGGTGTGAAGTTTGATTTACTCCTGTTTTAAAAAATTCACTTTCATAATGATATCCAATAAGATTAAATAACAACAATAGCAGTAATAACAGTAATGGTTATAATCATCATCATCATCATCATTATCAGCAGTGACATTATCAGAGTGAGCTGCTTTGTAAGACGTTCTTATACTCCAGATGGTAATTTGCAGTGCTTATTCCTTTGCTGTCTGAGGAATGCCATGGCATCCTTCAATTTATTCATCCCTTTCTTTTTAACTGAAATACAATGCGAGTGCTATTCTCATTCTTATTTCCAACTCATTCAGCTCCAATGAACTCTTGTTAAGCTAATGTGCATGTTCGTCATCACGCTGATGGCTCGTGAAGGTAATGTAACTGTGGGGGAGGATATATGGAGAGATGGAGAGATACTGTGAAGGAAGTGTCATGTGAAAATGGGACTACACAACTGGTGCGTTTGGGGCATGTTTGCTCTTTCTGTGTGGGTACTTTGTCCAGACTTGAGTTTCCTTTCTGAAGGGTGGATTTTTCCTCTGCTCTGTGCATTGATCAGAGAGTCAGGCATGATGGTTGTGGCATGGTAAATAACTCTCAGCGGATTTGTACATACATTACTGTACCTCATGTTTTATTACGTCACATGACACTCTGCAGCATAAAATTACACAAGGACATCTATACCCCTGGTATGATTTGGTGGAGGCAGTCTTAATCCTTGCTTCCACTGTTCAGCAGATCCATGAAGAAAAGTCACACGTAGGGATCGGTCTTCTTTGTACGAATTTCACAACAGCACAAGGACTCAGAGGGAGCCACAGGTGGAAGTGGGTATGTACCATTGATGTCCTGCAGGGGGAAGCGATGAATAAAATCTCATCCAACACTCTGTTTTTACAACGGTCCTGACAGCCAGCATGTTAGGCTTGACAGACTTTGTGCAATGGGACTGCATTGTATTTCTCTAAGCCGACACTCACTCTAAACTTCAACTGCGCGTTTTGTTGGGGTGAAAAAGGGGCTCAGATGTGGGCCATTGTTGTGTGACTGGGTAACAAGAGACCAGGGGAAGTTCTATTTGTACACATTTGATGGCCAGGGGTGGACTATAGGGAGTAATATTTTTACAGCTGTATCGTCACAAAACACTGGACCGAGTATATTTTTCTCAGGGGAAATTGCAAAAATGGAAAAACAAGGCCATTTTGTTGAAACTGTAAAATTATTCCCTGACACCAGGAAAAGGTAGTCAAGAGAAACAAAAGCAAAGAGCAAACAGTGGAATTGAAACATTTGATGTAAATGAAAGCCAGGAAACATTCAGGAAACTGGAGTCATCTTGGGGGAATTGTCTGTGATTTACATCCACTAGATCTGGGACTGTGATAATATCACAGTAGCGCAGTAGTAGGATGTTGGATTCCATTTGGAATTCAAAATGTTCGAAGTGATTTAATATAATTTCAAATGCAACAGGACTGCCAGATCCTCCAGCATAGCCTGGGCTGTGGGCCACCCCTGAACAAGGTGTTTACATTACAAGTGCATAATTCTGTATAATGTGATCTCCCTTTAAAACAGGAAAGAACATGGCTTTGTTTAATGAAAATGACATGAGCCATCTGCAGATGAATGTCTGTGCAGACAGAGCCGTGGCCTTCTCTCTCTCAGCTGGTTCTCTGCTTCATAGTAAACTTTCCACATCTCAGCTGATCTCATGCCCACATGCGTATGCAAGGGACAGAGGAGCTGGGGTGTCGCTGAAATTCACCACCTTCAGATGGGGAAGGGAGGCTCAGTGCTGCTGTGAAACAGAATAGAACACAGGCAGTCAGTCCTGGTTTAGCAACCCCCTGACACACACACACACACACACACACACACACACACACACACACACATACACCTGATTCAAACCCATTTAGTGGATAATGACGGAGGGGAAATTGACGGGAAGCGATGGGAGCTCATGAATAAGTTGTCGAATGTGGAGACGAGGGGCCGGCCCGTGACCGGACAGGATGTCGTGTCAAACGCGGTGACCTCATGACGGATTAATATCTCGCCTCCAGAAGAGCCATGGCGAATGGGTCCTCTAAATAATTTAGCATTAGCGCATATTAAGCCTGTCTTGTTTAAAGCTGATTAGATTTGCCTCTCCGCTAAGTGATGTACGGTAGGCTGTGGTGGTGCATTCGCCAGATGTCAAGCGCCTCAGGATTCAGGGGGTGGGGGTTGTGGGGATTTCTCTTCTCAACTTTTTTTGTCCCAGTATCAATTTAAGGGCACAACAGGCAGTTCAAAATGAAAGGGATTCTTGAAACAGCCCTCCTTTTGTGCAGGAGGCGGTATTTTTCCTGGTCCCAGGTATTAGAAGACATCCAGCAAAGCAACAGCTATAATACAGAGGAACACATAAAGGTCCATCAAGCAGCATGGGGATATGGTTCCAGTCAATGTGAGACGTATGAGAGCCAACATCACGCACAAGTATATTGTAGATGATGGAGCGTTAGAAGGGAGCAGGGGCTTTAATTTGAACTGGGACCTTGTGGTGGAACCCAGAGGACGTTGTGGGATACACTGCTATTGTACTGGATAAAGCTGTGTGCTCAGCACTTATTATAACAAAATGGTCAATTCTTCTCTGGTTTCATATATAATAATATATTAAATAGTGTGTATGAAAATCTAACAGGGGTGGTGCATGGTCCCAGGCCTGGACTGCCTTATTAGGATTATGACAGATTTGATGGCTTTCGACCTTTGTGCCCCAGTGGTTCCTCCATTGTGTGTGTTGGCTGAAAACAGACCTGCCAGGAATGTAGTGAAAGAGGTGTCGATTTTGACGTGGAATACATTGTGGATCTGTCAGTCTGTCAAGCACTGAGGATTCTGTTTGAGAAGGCTACTGGCAGTGAGAAGCAAATGGCAACTGAGAGGGGATAAATTAATGATTTGAGCGACTGTCAGAGGAGATGATGCACAGTTAGTTGGCAGTGGTATAATATAATGCAGGGGCAATGATGGGAGGTGACCAGAGTGATTAAGGGCTGTTCAGTTTTAAATTGTGTAATAATACGGCAGTGCTATCAGCAGTGTGAAATATTGATCTGGACATTTTCACTGTCTCCCTAGAAAACTTGAGGGAGGTGTCAGTCTCCCAGACTGCTAAGAGTATCAGGGAGATACTGCACACCAGATGAACCTTCACGGACCGCACAGCGATGTTTGGCAGGGCCTACGGATGCTTCCTACAGAACAACAGAAGAATTTACTGCTTCCTTGCTGCTTCATCATGTACTCACCTCAGCTCCTAGTAGAGGTCCTGGTCTCCGCACATGTGTGATCAGACCCCTGCAGCTTACCCAGAATGCCACCACTCTGCTGGTCTACATTCCTCCCAAACACTGCCACATCTCACTCCCCCTGGTCTCCCTTTGCTGGCTACTGCTAACAGCTCACACCCATTTTAAAATGCTGGCAGTAGTCCATCAGGCAATGAGAAGAACAGCTGCAATCAAGGCTCAGCCCTTATGAAGTCAGGGTAACTCAGCTCTGCAACTTCAGGACACCTGGATGTCCCTCCCCTTTCATAACCACATCTCCTGGCTGTGTCCTCTGTCTGTTCCAGCCTCAGTGAGGTTGAATGAGATTCCCATAGCGGTCAGGTCATCACAGTTATTGGCCATCTTCTGTCACAGACTGAGGACCCATCTTCTCAAACTGTGCCCTGGCTCCCCTACCCAATCATAAGTCACCTTCACTTACTTGTGTAGTTTTATTGTAGGTTATGTAGCAGTCTCGCTTTAAGGTAGTGTATACCCACTCGCGTACAGTATCAAAGCACATGCACACCAGTGAACGCTGTGTAAGGGGCTAATGCACGTTAAAACAGAATCAGCTGTGTCCTGTATGTATCAGCTTTCAGACTGCTTTATTAGACACTCTTTATACTCATTCTTTGTTAGTTGCTCCAGATAAGAGTTTCTGCTAAATTACAAAATGCAATATAAATGGAGGTGTCACTGGCTGAAACAATCAGTCCCTGCTAGTTATAAAGCTACCACTCTACCTCGTCTTCCAGGGCTTGCAAGGAGAACAGTTCATCGCTTTCAATGGATAAGTGAAAAGCAATTGGGATGACTAAGTGATGCATGAAGATGACTAATGGGCAAGAGAAAAGATGAGATCACGAACAAGGGGGCCGTGGGGGCTGGACGAAGAGCCGGGGAGCCTTCTGGGCTTGGATCACGTGTGTCACAAAAACACAATGGACAAGGTTAAAACCTGGCCTATTTGTAGTAAACCAGAATAAGACTCTGTCCTTACGAATTCTCCCCTCAGACTGTGCAGTCTTCAGGCTCTCGGGCTCCATGCTCCATTGGGTGAGTGTGAGCGTTGCCTCGGGCACTGCAATGCCAAAGAGAGAAGGATGCCCTCTCTCACTGCTCTCCAATTGGCTCCTGGTAGAATCGTCTGATGACATCATGGACGGAGGCACTTTCGGAACGCCGGCGGCTTGTTTAAAGGAGCTGGAAGATGTATGATGGGGTGGGGGGGGAGCTTTGTTTAATGAGTGTGTTTTATTTTAGGGAAAAAAGGGGCCTTGTATCTGTTTGGGGAGCTGGGATTCTCGTGAACCTCCCTCTGCTAATGTGTTTCAGCGACTGCAGCGCAACACTTTTGTTTATGATAAATCACCTTGTCAGACAAGTCCCTTTGCTGTGGATTTATCTTTATTCTGCCCAGGGGGATATCAGTGTGCTTTTATATTAGAGTCCATTACAAAAATTCAGCTGGATGCAGAGGTCCAAGTGTTATTAATGGCATCTAGTGACCTGGTAAATGCTTTTGCTTTCTCTATTTCCACACTGTCCTCCCTGTCGCATGTAATACATCATGGTACAGATGTGCTGTTTGTTTTAATAGCATTTACCTATTGCAACATATAAGTACCAGTGTCATGATTTTTATTAATTTTACCAAGGGTATCAAAATTTCTCTATTTGATTATATTTTGGTTTAAATACTTTTTAAAGAAAATAAAACCTTTTATACAGGCAGAGGATCTGGTAGCTTGCCCAAGAAAATGAACATTTTCAGTCCATTGCTAAAATGTCGGTTATTAAAGCATAACGGCTTCGATGACACCAGAAAAACCTATTACAATTTTCATTAATCACTTCCAAAAGGCTGCAGCATTGCTTTTCTTATTTGTGTGTTTTTCAGAGGATTAGCGGAGGCAGAACGAAGCCGTTCTTTTTTCCTTTGGGGAAGTGGCTGGTATGGTGCATTTCAGATTTGCCTGAGCTGTTTTCCTCTGAGCCAGCACTGTCAGGCGTGCACTACAGTGATTTTACAGTTAAATAAAAGACAAATGGTCCGCCTCCCCGGCCCCATAGTGTGCAGACACAATTAAGAGACCTTTAAGTTCATAGAGCAAAGCAAATTTGTGTTTGGTTTTCAGTAGGGCTTTAAGGTGTAACAGTGCTATTGCAGCAAAACATGGCTGTGAATAGCAACATGGCACTGTGACTTGCATTAAACCAGTGACATTTTATCGCCAGACTTGCATGGCCTCTTAAGAGCTGGAAAATTCATGCCTCAGTTTCATGGGCAGCCTCTTGCCTTTTGTCTTGGGTTTTTTCCCCTGTGTTGATTTGCAAGTGTCTCTGTGGAATTTTAATCAATGAAACGACTACTCTCTGAGGGCTGAAATCAATTAATCGTGTTCATCAGATCTCAGCTAATCAATTCAGTCGTTTTGATCTCTTCTGGCACTCAGCTATCCTCTGACTTTCAAAGGAAAGGATTCTTTTATATGAAATGAGATTCTGTCATTCTGATCAATAGATTGCATATGTTCTATGTGACTGCAGATGGCTGAAATTAGCAAGAGCACAACAGAGCGTGAAATGAAATATTTAATAAGATACGGCGTAACTGTGTCCAGTTTTGGGAAGGTGTGTGGGTAACTGCCACAGGTAACTGACTGTAGGCTGCACCTTGGGCCGTTGAACAACTGCCATTGTTTTTACATTTCATTGTTTACTGAAGTTTTTATGAGGTTGTCAAGTGCACTAATTGCCTCTTACATTGAATATGGAAGTGCTTCTTATCTGACACTGAATTTAAAATTACAGCACCATAACTCTGAAACTATATTATATAACAATCTATGAAAATAATATGCACAGTTACCTAAATGCATACAGCCTTTGATAGCTTCAACCATGTAAATAATTTACTTTCGTGTTTTATGATCCACTGACATATTGTTCACTAAGAATATAAGAATATATAGATATTATATATATATATATATATTAAATCTTTATGACAGTGAAGACACTTAACTTGATGAAATGAATCCATATTACTCCCAGCTGAAACACCTCCTAAGTCATGCTCTCCTTGTCTCAGATTTCATGATGATATTTGACAGTTGTTATCTGATAATTTCACAGTACACCATATTCTACTTGAACATAAATTGAGCTCACAGGAGAAAGGAGAGGAGAATGACTGTATGAAAATGGCAAGCTCCCACCTGGTATTTCAAGGATTGAAGTCCAATGTTCAAAAGCTGCTAATTAGGCAAACTCTAGCGAAGACGGGCATCGATTTTGCCAAGGCAGCGTGCCCTGATTGAAGAGCAATGGAGAAAACACAGAGGCATGGTCACCCAGTAGGTTTGGCACACAGATCTTACTCACTAATACCAGCCCTTATGATTTTCTACAGCACTGATTCCCTATGGGTCAGTGTCGGCCCACTGCTGGGATGTGAAAACGATTGAAAATAACACATTAAACACAAATGTATTTATTTATTTATTTATTTAATTTCAATTGGAAATTTTCTTTTGTGTATATCTGATTTAATTCTATGTGTTTTTTGAAAAAGTTTTTTGAAATAGTTCAATAGATAAGTTCCCCCATGTTAAGCTTTGTTTATACACAATAACAACGTCTAGAACTGGGCAAGCAGGCAGACGTCATTACAATTTTTATGTCATTTTTGATATTTCATACATAGGATTGTCTATTTCCATGTTGGACAACTGCTAAAGTTCAATTAAATTTGATTAAATTTGATTTCCTAAAAGTTTAACATTAATGTTTGGCTTCCCTCACCAGAATGGTAGTGTGGCTCGATTCAGACAGGCTGCCGTGTTCACCCCACCCCACCCTGCACCTGTGACGGTCCGTCGCTGCCCCCCATTGGCCAGTAATGAGACTCACCACAGGAGCCATATCCAGTTGGGTGCCCGCCGGATGCGTGAGAACAGCTGTCACACGTTGGCGGTGGCCAGCGTCGAGAGAGCCACTCCCCTGAGATTGACTGCTTACAAAGTTATGTGTTCGCAGCTTTGTGTCACAGTGACTAAGCGTAACATTTATTACGTTAACTTTAACTGTTATCAGAGTTTTGCTACCAGCAATACCACTTTTCCCCCGATGAATATGGTTTCCTGACTGCAGCTTGCATTGCATCATGAGTTCTCAGTTTCATGTTCCCTCTAGGAAAAAAACAGGCTTCAGAAGTGCAGTGTTGCTGGACTTGATAAATGGGTGCATCTGCAAACACCGTTCTCAGGAATTACACAGGAATGCACAAGAACTACACTTAAGCTCAAGCGGAGCGTGTGCTGTCCAGGGTGCTGAAAGGACAGAGTACTTGTAGCGGATACACCGGTTATACACTGGTTTGCTTCTTAATTTTGTCTTTGTATATTTGTAGGTGGGATCTACTTTGCCGCAAAAAGCATATTGAATAAAACCTCAGAATAAGTCTGTGTAGCTGTGCATGCATGCACGTGCCAGCTTGAACATTTCCCAAGGGATTTGGGAACTCTTTTTTAGAGTAATACGAAAATAACAAATTACTTCAGCCATTTTGGTTTGCCATTTCAGCTTCACTGATCCTGGAGTAACTCCTTATCAGCTGAGGGAGGGAGAGAGAGAGAGAGAGCACATTTCATTACTGTACAGCACATCTACACTATCTGAGCAAAATGAGCTTGATGCTGCTTATGAGGTTCAACTCCTGCATTTGTTCACAACATTGGTGAAGTATTCATTTTAGTGTTGTGATTGTACACGTAGGCATATTAAAGAGCAGACAGGGAGGTCTGATGTCAGTACTGTTACTACTAGTGCTGATGTTTTTTACTGATGAGCCGCCTGCTAATGCTGCACACAGATCTGATTCTATTTTTACAGCGTGTTCTGGCTGAGTCCACCCATGCCACGTGTGAGCAGCGATGTTGGAGTATTACAGGATTTTTTTTCGGCATCTTAATTTTGTCTGTTTTTATTTTCCCTCCAGGCAATCATACAGACTTTCATCATCATGTTTCTTTTTTCTTTGCCTCATTTTTTTCCCCTCTGTACTGATTCCTTGCGTTTAAAACTTGGCCTGAGTCGTCATTTTAATTTCCTCTGAAAAAAAGGAAAAAATTCTTTTTTTCAGCATCAGTGGGCGCTGCTGTAATATGTTCAGAAACCCCTGCCCTCCTTTCTTTCTCCCAGAGCATCCCGGCATTTCTCTCTCCCTCTCTCTCCTGCTCGCTCCCACTCTCTCCTGCTCTCTCCTACTCTCTCTCTCTCTCTGTGTCTCTCTCTCCCCCTCTATCTCTCTCTCTCCCTCTCTCTCTGCCCATATAAAACCCCTGCTCGGCTCTCTGAGAGAGCTTTGTGGCTGCACAGAGACAGTGAGGGAGACATATTCCAACCACCTCTCTCTCTCTCTCTCTCTCTCTCTCTCTGCCTGACACACACTCACACGCATGCACACACAAAAACACACACACACACGCACACACAGAGGCACGCACATGCAAGGATCTTCCTACCCGGCCACTTCACTCCACGCCACCCACCCACCCTGGGCGAGCCGGACTGGAGAAGAGGAGTACTGCAGAGACCCAGGCGCTGCTCCGGCTCTCTTGCCTTCACAGCTTTCCTCTCGCTTTCTTTTTTTTTTTCCTCAAGCCAATTATATCATGAACCTGCCTTTTGCTTGTTGCTAAGGGAAGTCAAATAGAGAGGAGTGGACAAGACGTTATTTTTGTTGCTAAGGTAATGAATGCTTCATTAAGCAGTTCTTGGATGTGTCAAAAAATATTGAATTACAAAGCTGGGTTGGAGAGTGAGGATGTGTGTGTGTGTGTGTGTGCTGAATTGCATGCTTATTTTTCTGGCTGCGCTGCATGGGTTCTCATCTCTTTTCAAAGCTTCTGGACACTTTGGTTAAAGTGATGGATTTAGCTGTTTACTGTAAGCTGCCGGCTGTTGGCTTTCGCGCAGAGCCAAAAGTGACGTTTTAATGAGGATGTCAGAGAAAAATTGCTGATTCTTTAACTGTGCGTAGTGCTGCAAGCGTGTGTTTCAGTTAGATAGTAGCCTACTCTCGTACAGATAGACAGCCTGTCTATACTTGGCAATATTCTTAATATCAGCCTGTAAAGAGAGGTTTGCGTGCTTTGGCAAACTCGCCCAGGATAAAATTCTTTTCTGTCCTGACAGCACAGCGTGCCTCAGGTGAATATAAATGCCATGAAGACTTTTGTGCCATTTTTTTATGCGCCTGCTCTTACAGATACTGTACTTGCAGAATTGCTGTATAACAGGTACTGGGTGTGGGAATAAGCATACCCAGGCTGCAGCTCTGAGACTAATGAAACAGCCAGTGACCATGCATGCCACTGAGTTTGTATGAATAGGAGCACCTTAAGACTGGACTTCCTGTATCTCCTCTGGTGCCTGCTGGAGGTGTTGACACACACACACACACACACACACACACACACACACATATACACACACACACCGGCATGAATGCATGCAGGCACACGCACAGACACACACACGCATTCACACAAACTCTCTCCCCCGTAGCGTTGCATGGGGACAGACGCGCGGTGATGGATGACGGTGAAGCCTGCACGGAGAATGGGCAGCGCTGCCGCTGGGATCCAGCCTTGCTCCACTTTCACAGTCTCAGAGACAGCCTCTGCCTGTGCAGCATCACCAAAGCAGTTATAAACCCATCATTAACTCTTAATAAATGCCTCCAGGTCTATAATGCCTCATACATCCCGCATTACTTCAGACCATCTGTTTGGTAGCTATTAATCTCACTGCGTTTGACAGGCTGCAGCCATTAGGACAAAAAAAATATCTGTGAAGGAATCCCAGTTGTGTACACTTTGCTGTTCTGTTTGTTAGCTTTAGACTGTTAGCCATAAGATTTCACCCTGGTTTATATGGATAACCACATACACACACTCATGCAGTAGTGTATTCCTCAAGCTAAGGAAATTGGCCTTAGTGGTATTGGGTTTTAAAAGGTGACTTTCTTATCAGCCATCTAAATGTAACTACAGTTAAAGTATTGCAATGCAACTACAGTTTAAGCACTGCAAAATCAGTTCTACGGCTTGTTAATTTCCTTGGAAACAGGTCAAACAGATTCCTGTTTGCTCTCCTCATGACCAGAGAGCTACCTGAAACTATAAGTTATGCAAATCCTGGTCTTAATGTAGCATGCAAGGAGAGAGAGAGAGAGAGAGAGAGAGAGAGAGAGAGAGAGAGGTTTTGTGTCTTTGGAGGAATTGGATGAACCTCACTCAAAGGCACCACTTTGAACTACAGCTTGGCAGAGAAACAGGGCTGGTTGACCTGTATGGAAATGAAGCAGGAGAATGCATGGTAGCAGTCAGGGTCAATTATTGACTCCAGCAGCCATAAGTGCAGCTAACATCCCCACAACATTTATGTAATGCAGCTAGCATCACACATACTCTGTTCATGCAATCCATTTATACCTCCCTGTTTGTGTGCAGTGAGGCCTCTCTCTCTCTGTCACATGGTGAGATGGGGCTCAGAATTTAGTCATGTTTCAGCAATCCTGCTTCAGGTGGATATCACCAATATCACCTTCAGGTGACAACCAGCAGCTGAGATCCAGAGATCAATGGTGCACCTGAGCTTGAGGAGTTGTTTTATTGACCAGGAGCATCTCAATGGAGTGAAGCCTTGGTTGTGTTCCCAGGGAAACTATAGCTCAAATGAGGGTGATGAGGCAGGCAGTAACTGCAGAAAGTCTTCTTTGGGGCTGTATGTGAACTAACTGCTTTTCCTTCTTACTCATCTTTGTTGGTTCATACACTTATTTTTTGGACAATTGGACTTCACAGGAATGTGATGAGCAACGTAACAACTCTGCCACCTTGTGGCAGGAGGTCTTTCTCCATTGCTGGAGAATGTTTTATGTCTTTTGTGAAACAGTTCAATAATGGAGGCCTTTGTTTTTACAAAACAATTTTGTCATTTATTAGAATAGGATACAGATTAGCATTAAAATAACTTAAAAACCCCAAGGTGATGTCACCATTGTTTTGAGAACCAGCCAGTTCACTGTTTTGATTGCTGTGTACTCAGACTGGTACATCATAATAAGACATTGTGAAATCTGTTGTGCTTACGGATATGCTTTTAATTCAGCTTTCCAATAAATGGATGATCCCTGCCACATGTCATGGCAGTGTGGTATAGTGGATGAGAAGCAGTACTCAGGTGTTTGTTGGGTCCCTGGTGGGGCACTGCTGTTTTACCCTTGTGTAAGGTACAGTACATAACCTCAGAAGCTTCAGAAAAGTATCAGTTGGTACAAATGGATAATGAATCAAGTTTAAGCTGCAGTTTAGAAGTTTCCCACAACAAATAAGGGCGGCTTATAAGGAAATATTGCAACTTAGCAGTTGATTCTTGCAGTATCAGCACAGCTGTCTTGCTCTTGAAAATACATGGAAATAATTTCAGGAGGTACCTTGCGGATTTGTTAGAAACCTATTTTACTGACGCGTGTTCTAACATGACTTTACAGTATGGGTCGAACCATATCAGAATTGCTTGGCTAGTGTATGTAACTGTCATTTAAAACCAATGCGCCATCAGAACAGGGATCAGAGCAGAGCGTGGTTTGAAACATAAGAGCTCTCCTGGCTGCTGCCCAGGGCGGGACTTTACTTATCAGTGGTGCCTTGGTTGTTGCTCTCAGATTTTTCTTTCTGCTAACAAGGCACAAGTGAATTCACAGCAGGCCCTGGCCAGCGCAAAGGGGAGAAAGGGGCTCAGTCCAAGAACTGAGAGGGAAGAAATCTCTCTGCATTGTGCGAGCAGTGGAAGGCTTTAGTCCCGGACCTGCTTCCCATTTGCATGCTTGAGCGAATGGAGATCAGTTTGATTTGCAGCGCTGACATTTTTTCTCAGCCTATTTAACTGGTTGGTATTCACCTCGCTTCCTGCACATTACACCACCATGGTTTTGTTATCAGTGTTGTGACAGGTGTCAGCCCTTGAAAGTGGAAATGCAGTCCACAAATACATAATTCTGAAATGTCAACTGATATGGCTAAATGGAGAGCGAGTGCTATCCAGATTGTTGCAAATGTTTCTTTGTGGAGCGATGCATTGGTGTGTAACACATTAAGTAAGAGGTGCTGCTATTTAGTTATTGGCAGGTGCCTTACCTTGTGCTATGAGTGGCTTGCTGATAAATCATTAGTCAATAGGATTTATGTGAAACCCAAATGTTTTACCCACATTGGGAATATTATTATTGTTATTATTTTTTTATTTTTGACACACAGAGCAGTTGAATTACAAGATTTTTTTCTAAAACCCAGTGAAAGATTACATAAACAGTCAGTTAATATTGTCATATCCATGTTTTTCCATGTTTTTCCATTTTTCCATGTTAAAAACACCCAAAGAAATGGCCCACCACGATGAGTGTGGTTTTTAGCAGGGCCAGTGTGTGAGGTATGTTTTCTCATGCCTTGTCTGACAGCTTGATGACACTTGACAACTAGGCACCGTGTCACAACTAGAGCTCATAAAAAAGTAACAGTGGCTGATCCATTGAGAGGCCATTAGGGGATGCCTGCATGAATATCTGTGTGCTTCCATGTGAGATGGGTCTTGGGTCTGATTCTCTCTCTCTCTTTCCTGTCTGTCCCAGGGACAGGAGTCAGCAGCCATGGCACAGGGGTCCCAGGACCAGGGGGCCATGGGGACAGCCAACCCAGAAGAGGACTCCCCCAATATGATTGTCTACAGGAAGGTAGGGCCGCGCTGGACTTTGCTGCCTCATTGTGTGCTGGGGTCACGCCTGCCGCCATGGCTGTGGTACATATTTGGACCTTCTTCCCACTCATCATGAGGCCCTGTCTGAGCTTGCAAAAGATGGTCTGTCTACAGTGTCAGGATAACTATCCACGGGAGACCAGATCCTTTATTTACACACGATTGCTTTGGTCTGATCGGCCGTGTAAATCAGTGTAGTTTTTTTTGTCTGAATGGGTCAGATATGGGACTCGCAGCCTTCCGGTGCCATGGCAGATGCTCTTAAGTTTTAATAAGCTCACTATTAGTGTGGGTTTGTGGGAAAAAAAGAGAGTCTATTGTGCGTCAAGGGTAATTACACAATCCATGTTCCACTTTGATTTCAATGCCTGCCCTTTGATTGGAGAGGGTGCGCCACGCTATGAGCCGGAGTGGACGGTAATTATCGGGCCAGGCTCACAGGAAGTGGGCCGGTCCTCCAACGCCGGGGCTCCTACAGAACTGGGGATAAAGAGCTCGTTAGCTCTCGTTCGGAGCAGCACACGGCCACTTCAGAGTCTGGTTTTGATGTGCAGCGACCATTTTGCTCAACTTTATTTCACTCTGCTGATGAAAGAGAAAATAAAGGGAAACACTGGCAAATGGCACTGTCTGAGCTGACAGCCAACCATGACCCCCAACCCCCCCCCCCCCCTTTCAGATTCACTTTTGTTCATTTTCCTTTTGGACACTGCTAATTAGCATATTACTGACCATATGCTGGTGGACACGCATTTGCAACGAAAGGCAAACTTGTTGAAATTTATGCGGATTGAGTTACAGATTTTTTTTATTAATGTGTTTCTTTTACCCAGTGGCATCAAGATGTCTATCTATTTATGACTCAATGTATAGTAAACGCAAATGATTATAAAACGCAATGAAGAGTCTGACTTCCTGTTTTGGAGCGTGTGTACATTGAGCTTCAGGTCTCTACCACTGAAACCCTTAGATCACTGCTGTCCTTTTACCTCAGACCTGCAACCTGCAGTAAATGTGAATAATTCTACTTTCAAATCCATCCGATTAAGTGCATCAGATTTAAAAGTAGATATGAAATGTGAACAATTCTATTAAACCTCTCAGCAGGCCGTCGGGCAGCACAAGGCTACGAGGGTAAAATTCCAGTGTTCTGGCCACTGCTCGATTTCAGACCTCATAAGCTTAAGTGCACTGCCTGCTCCTTGAGCAGGCAGCGAGAGGAAAATCTGGTTTAATTTGGTTACCGGCCAGCGGAGGCGCTGGGCTGGCATTGCAGTGTGTACGACACAAGGCAATCAAATCAAAACTCCACGCGTATGTAAACGTGATCACAGGACGGCATCAGCATCGGCATTCGCATCAGCCTTGGCGCTGATCAGAGACACGTGGGGCATAAATATTAAACCCCCCTTTATCTCAGTCAGCATGTCAGCCTTGATAACATGCAAGTTTTTTTTCCTGACAAGAAAATTTCAGGATTTGATGGGGATGTTTCACTTCACCCCAGGTCCCGGTACACACAAAGCCAATATCTCAGGATGAAACGCGTTGACCTCACATTAGAAAGATGTTTTTGCCTGTCTGTATTGAATTCACCACGAGCTGAGAGCAGTTATTTCAAGGCCCGAGAGGCAGTGCATCATCTCTACCCATAACACAAGCAGGCTCTGACAGGTGAGGTATTCTGAATGTGTTTTCAGCTTGGAAAAAACATGTTTTAGAATGCATTCAATTCCAGGTGACTGAGGGTCTGGTTAGAATGTTTATCACGCTGCAGGCAAGCCTCTGTCTGTGGGATTGATTATACTAGTGGTGAATTTGCACGCCTCTGCGGGCCCTCGAAGGCTGTGCTTTTACTTTTTCGTAATTGTAACCGTGGGGGTTGGATGGGGTGGGCTGTTGCTGGGGCCCCTGCTTTTCCACTCTTGTGGAATCTCAGACTCATTGTGGAATTAACCTTTGGAAATGGAATTTCTGTTTTTTTTTTTTTAAATGGAATCAGTCTTTTGATAATAGCAGCGATTGGCTTGCAGTGCTAATTTAGTACACAATAGTCATTTCAATAAATGAGTGGGTGGTTGAATATTGGTTGACGAATATCTACACTATAAAGGAATCACAAATGTATTATTCCAACTAAATTGGAATAATTGGATATAGCAACTAAATTAATTAGCTGTGCAACTAAGGTTGACTTGTGTGATCACTTCTCAGTACATTTGCTGCACTGTCTCACACACATGCTACAGATTTGCTTGACTTCCAATTGGCTAATAGCTTGACATAAATGGGAAATGGCTAGGCAGATATTGGAGATGGTGCCACTGCCTAAAAAACCTTGCAGTCTGTGTCTGTGAGAGAACTATCATTAATCCATGAAAGTATATTAAATACTATTCAATATTATGCCAAAGTGGAATTTATGTCTTCAGTATTGCATTTATTACAAAAATTGCATCTTTGTGATGGGTTTGTAAAGTTATCCTATTTAAATACAATCTTATGTTGTTAGATGGGTGATTGTGGTTAAAAAATGATGAATGGAAAGATAAGGAAACAGAAAATGAACTATAAAAGAAGGAATGGTTCATTGAAAAAACAGAAAAGTAACGGTACTATATTGCCACTGGGATTGTTCACGATTGTTCAGTTTTTAAATGTGGTCTACAGACAACAGCCATGCGAAACTAGAGCGATGCAATAGATGGAAATAAGGAATGGCTGATTTATGCGAAATAACATTTTAATCTCAAGGACATTTTCTGTTATTCAAGGACCTTTATGTTAAAACCGGTAAAGGAATGACTTTTAAATGGACACAACCTTTTTTTTGTAACCCACAGTCATGTCATCAGACAGGGATGCTGCTCAGTTACACATGACTGATCACCGCTTTGCTGCAAAGACTGACAGCTCGGCGGGGTGGCTTAAAAGGAAACATTTGTAATGCAGCACATGACACTATTCCCATGTTGAGCTGGAAATGCGGAGTCTGAAATTGCAGAGATCTCGCCTGGCTGTGCTACACTAATGTCCCATCTCGACCGTTCCTGCCTCCACCCGCAGACTTGTCACTGGATGCAACTGCGCAACACACTGTACAAATTTGATATGCAAATTGGCAATTAAGTCACTGAGTAGCCTGACCCGAGGATGCCTCGTCATTTCTGCTTGGGTGGACCCGTATAAGCCCTCTCTCTGGTGTTGAGGAGTCCCGCTGTTGTTTTTAATACCGCGGTTGCTCTACCGGATTTGTGCACACAAGCCTGCTGAGGGTTCTGCGGGGACGAGATGTTTGATTGATGGACACCCTGTTCCCTCCGTGGTCCGTTCCCGCTGCAGGAGACTGCAGGCGGGCTCTAAAATGGGAAATAGCACCTTAAATACTTTAAATGCGAGGGGGAGGCAGGGAGAGAATTAAGGTGCCTGAAACAAAGGGGGGGGGGTTGGGGCGGCCTGACAGAGCTGATTGGAGGTCGTTGAGGACAGCGAGTGTGACGGAGGGGAGACTGCCTAGCGTGTGGTCAGCCCCGCAGGCGGGCGACGTGAGACAGCGTGAGGGTCCTGAGGGAGGACCAGATGGCCGACAATATGCCTGTCGCCCGCGAGTGATGCTGGGACGGCCTCTGGGGGCCTACACACGAGCTGGAAGAAATGGCATTATCCTGAGTCAGTTTGCAGGGGGTTGGGGGGATGGGGCAGAGAATTCTGGCGTGGCATGTTTGCACCTTCTTTAACCTAGTTGATGCTTGTGTGCAGGCAGGCATGTGTGCGTGTGTGTGTGTGTGAGAGAGAGAGAGAGAGAGAGAGTGCGTGCATGCATCACATTTCTCTGCTCTTTCATCTCACTGGGATAAAAGAAAAAAAAATAACGCAATTAACCTGGATGTGCAGTAAGACAAAACTGACTTTGATAAATTCACTCATTACAGGGAGCATGAAAGCGCCCCACAAAGAAGTCTTGCTTGCCTTCATTCTGTCTCCTTCTGTAGCTAAATAGTGTCACGCTTTTGTCTTCACAATCCACTGCTCTCTAGCCACCCCTGATAAAGCAAGCTGTCCCATCCGTGTGGTGTAAGGGTACCAAAGCGATGCATTGGCTGTGGCACCATATTGCCTTAAAACCTTTATTCCACCCATTTCCAGCTCAGCCCATCTCTCCCCTCTGATTTTCTTGAGGTCCTTATCCCAACATTAGGCTGCATCCCAGAATGCACTGGGCCATAATTTGGCTAAACACAGCCATTCCTCCTATTTGGAGGCACGCTTAGAAGGCCCTGGATGTTGTTTTTGTCGGTCTTTGCGTTTTTAACATGGAGGATGGATTAAACCAGCTGACAGAAGCTGTGAAACTCTGCAGCTGAGCTGCACTGAAAAGTGCAATTATGCCACGGAGAGGAGCAACAACTCTAACAGGATAAAACTCATGAACTATTAATCGACAAGTTGGGTCCTGGAGACAAATGGAAGTGTGTGTGTGTGTTTTTTTATTTTCTCTCGCGTGTAAACGTCGATTCTTTGCTCTTAGTTGTTGCGCTTTTCCTTTGAACAGACACAAAGTTGTTGCCTGGAGATGTTCTGCTTGCTCGCAGGCAATATGCCTTTCCTCCCTCTCAGGAAGTGGGAGGAAGACAGACACACCTAAGCCATCGTCTCCCTTTTTTGCTCACTCTTATATCTTTATTGTTTGACTGAAGTCTTTTTGTTCCCCCCTCTGCTTTGAAGCTGAAGGAGGCCTGCGTGGAGGGGAATCAGAGAATATGCTGAGCGTGGGTCAATGGGTTTATAATGGTCGGTTTCAGTAAAAGCATACATTTACTCAGCCATCCAGTTCCTAGCCATTACAGCAGGAAATCCAGCTTTGAGAAAGGTCAGTTTTGAGTATTAGCGAGTGACTTGTGATCATGGCAGAAGATGACACCCATCCCCAGCTGAAAGTCTCGCAATATTGCTGCAGTGTCGTTCCAGCAACTGAAACCACGTTTCAGATATATGAGTGCGTATAAGCACAGTATAAGCTGTATAAGCACTGTGACAAACATGCTGGAGTGCACCTGCATTTCTTTGGGAGCTTCACAAATGGCCAATAACCAGAATCATGTATGAAACATAATACTCCCAAATGGAGAGTGAGGGGGTCAAATGACTGAGTCTGTAAAATGGTCTGCAGTTGAATATCCTTTTTCCACCAGAATGCCGTACCATAAAATTCACAGAAAGGTCTCTTTGTGTTTTCACTATACTGCTATCCTGCTCAACGGGAACAAACTATGAATTTTCTCGCCCCGTGACCCATCTGGTACTGCTTCACCAGAACCATGATCCATCTGGTACTGCTTCACCAGAACTGAGACCCTGGCTGCACTTAGCAAAGGGTGTACTCTGCATGAGATGCAATTCAATGACACAAATGCATAGTGTAATTGCTGTGAATTTCTCCTGCTAATAGGAAGATAAGAAAAACAAAAGAAAAGAAAACAAACCCTGCATTCACACTCTCGCCAGAAAAAAAGGATTGTGTGTTTTTTCTCTGCTTTCCTTTTGACAGCCATCACAAGATAAAACTGAGTGTACGGAGGCATTTCTACTTATTTTCCCATGCAACTCTATGGCAATCCCTGCGCTAATATGCAGAAGCAATGTTTTTTTTAACAAAAGTGTGAATTGTGGCAAACGATTCTCTGCCTTCCATATCTGTGACACCATACTAAATGACTGCTTTTTTTAGGAATACAGACATTTCTGTGATGTAATTTCCTTACGTAGTAAGAAGTGCTTTCTCCTCCCAGGTCTGCTGTCTTTAGTCCTACGGTAGAGACATGTCGGTTCCTTTTAGTTCCCGTTCACCTTGAAATTGCCTGGCAATGCTATGGCCTGCCAATGGATGAGGGGTGTAATTAGCCCAGTCGAGAGGCCCAAACACAGAATACTGTAAGGCACTTCAGCATTGCATAGATTCCCTGCATCATTCCCTAAAGTTTGCCACTCCATAATGAATAGCCAAACTCTGGAGGTCTGCCAAACCTGTGACTCGGTACGTGATTATCGGCCCTGACCTTGGCTGGCTGTGAATCTCCAGGAAGTTATGAGACAAGACTGTCGGGGCGAGGCTGCTTAGTACACTGGGGAGCACCGCTGAGGCACCGGGATTTCACGCAACCTTAACCGAGGCCTGCGGTTCATCATGGCTAATTAGGCATCCGAGTGTCTGTTTTAAAACATGACAGGCCTTTACTCCTCTCTAAAAGTGGAACTCGCTTAGTTTTCAGTAAGGGAAAAGAAAGCACACCGTGAGGGTGGAGTTGCAGGAGATGCGGATTTTGCAGGGCTCATGGTTCGCCCTTGCGGGAGTACATTTTAGCAGGATGTACACAGTGTCCTGCCCATGCACATGGGCCTCATCATCCCCCCCGCCCCACTACTGCGCAACTTCCCACCCCCCCCACGCTTATTGCACTTTAAAAATTAAAGCTCATTTTCAGGCTGCCACTCTAGGAAGAATCCGGCATCCACCGGGACTGTCCCTCCTTGCTAGTCTTTTATTCATGGCGAGCACATTCATTCTCATCACCCGTTATTTTTATCCCCCTGCTCAGCTGTTAATGTGGTGCGCTGAGAGAGACAGAGAGAGGACGGCGACAAGGAAGACAGAGACAGATCTAACTTTTAAAATACATAAAAAATCATAACCAACGAGGACATTCAACGGCGATGTATCCCTAAGTCATTCTGAAGAAAGTGAAGTGAAGAAAAAGAACAAAAACAAAAGCACAATATGCACCTGAAGTCATTATCTTTGAATGACATGTATAAAAAAAATGAAAAGTCAAATTAAAAGAAAAAATTAACACCGCATAATCCTCTTCAGTGCTCTAAAAAATTGCCGTCCGCAACACTTAACGAAAATTACACTTCCTCAGACTTCTAACGTTATTCATTTTACTTGTAACACAAGTGACTAATCTGTCTCTCTTAGAAGTCTCTTTCGAAGCTGTTGAAAAGGAACTCTGCAGGGTAAGAACAGAGTGTACCGTAAAGATCTTGTTTCTGTCAGAGGCTGCAGAGCCTGCAATGGCTACATGTATCTTAATTAGAAGATGCTAACAGAATGTGCCAACATAGATGACTAGAAAGATAATACTTTTATATAAAAGTATGGTGTTTAGCAGTCTGATGAATCAAAAGTAGTACTAGATGTACAACATATCTGATTATTAGTAAATATGTTTTTTCTTTTTTCACATTTCAAATTATGTTCAAGCTTTGAACTGCATTCAGTTACAGTATATACATATGTTTTTGGTGTTATTTTTTTATGTCCATTGTCCAACATGGTACCTGCTCCACACTGGAGTGGTTAATGCCAGCCTTACCTGGGAATGTGCATGTTCCCCATGCTTTCTCTCTGTGCCTCACACATGTATTCTCACTATGTACAACAGAGTTAAGAACAGATACTCTGCATCTGCACCCTTTTATGTTTTACAGAGAGAGAAAAATAGACAGGAAATGAATCAAATACGAGAAATTACCAAATACATTTGAATGGCATGATCTTAAAAGCTGCAACTTCTACAATCTTAGGATAAACTCCACATGTACCTTGGCTGCAATGGGAGTGGGATGAAGAGTTTAATAGCTGTGAGTTTCCAGCAACTTTTATTGCTGTACTTAGCTTCCCAACATCTATTATACTTCAGAGTGACTGCCGGGAGACCTGAATGTCCTGACACGCCTAGGTTAGGATGGTGGGATCCTGTGTTGGAAATGCATGACATCTGTAGCGTTGAGAACAAGTTATGTGCCCTTTCATTCTCGTGAAAAGCCCTGCAGACCTGCTCGGCTCGGCTGCAGCATTGTGTACACTGTGCATGGAATGTCAGTGCGGGACGACGCACCGTGCTGACACAGCGACACCTCCGCTGAATCTTAGAATGGGAATGAGCGTCGGCACAAGAAAGGGGCGATGGCAATCACAATGAATTTCCATTCTTTAACTCGAGCTTTAAAATCCCCGAGGAGCCTTTTTCCCACCTCTGCCTTTGCTCGAATTACCCATTGGCCCTATCAATACTTCTGCCCTGGATACAGACACATGGGCCAATGGGAGAGGGCTGGAAGAATTGAATAGCTCTTAGGAAACCTGTCTTGTAGCCAGAGCGTTGCCAGTTTGAATTCCAAGAGAGGCAGCACTGTTGTGACTCTGAGTGTGCTATGTGCCCTGAAGTGCCTCAGCAAATATCCAGCTGCATAAATGGATGAAATATTTGAAAATGTAAGTGATGTAAGTTGCCTTGGACGAGCATGACTGCTAAGTAAATGGATAATGTAATTCAATGTGACATATAAAAGGCATCAGTGATGTTTATTGGTGGAATTTCACGTGAGTGAAGCAATTTACTTCTGTGGTGCTTGAAAGAAATGAATGTTGGGTTAGGGATTTCAGAGAAGCCAAGAGAGAGAACCTCTTGGTGTTGTTCAGAGTGATTTGTGCACCAGAGAAGAATTGGTCTGTGTACAATATGACCCCCATGACGTGACTTGTGCTGAACACAGATGCTCATTCATATTTATAAATTGTCTGCTCCATCGATTTTCCTTTTAGCTTACAGCTTGGTTTCATCTAGATTCTTCGATTTGGTCCTGGACAAGGGTTTAAAAAAATTGGACTGTTCTTTTTCTCTCTTGGAAGTGTATTATTAAAAGAGCACTATTTATGGGTGCTCAGAATGTTTTCATATACTGCGCGCCAATGGATGAAAGGCCTACAGCGAACATCTGATGTTGTGTGAGATACATCTGTGCATTGTGTTTTGAACGATGGGAACATTATTACTCATGAACACGCACATGTGCAGAAACACACACACACACACACACATACAGTGAGTCCTCTTTGAGCCGCTGGGCATCAGTTAATTCAGCAGCAAAAAAAGCGTTGGACCTCACAGAGACACATTACGGTAGAGGAACGTGACAGAGATCCCACTCATCACCTGCCCTCAGGGGCGAACAGCACACAGAGGCACCCCAGCACCACTGTGGAGAGGACAAGCAATTTTGCTTTATGCAACCGGGCATACACACAACACCCTCCGTGAAAGGGTCAATGCAACACTATAGCCCTGCATCCAGACTGCAGGTGAACTGAAGAGATCACTGTCTGCTCTCTCCAAAAACAGACCTATCACCTGTGTAATCTGACTGTAAATCACACAGATGACAGCCCGCTCACCAGCCTGCATTATCTCCCTGTCGAGAAACACTGACCTCTGCTTCTGCGAAAATTTATATCCCACCTCCCAACGTATGGGAACAGCGGAGAACCGAGGAGCATTTCCTCTGAGCTCCAAATTCATCTCGATCGGAGAGTTTTGCGGCCTGCCGACCGCGAGTAATGACTCATTCAGCACTCCGAGTCCAGTGGTGCCGGAACGCCACAGGAAAAGGTGAGGCTGCCCATCTGGGCAGGCGCAGGAGCGGGCTCCTCTGTGTTCCCGCATGCTCTTTCGATGGTGCATCTGCAGAGGATGCGCTGCTGATCCCTCTCCGCTGCGTTAGCCACAAAGCAGCCGCCCACCATATCGTGCCTGCATTGTTTTACAATTCATCCACAGGCGCTGAGTCAACATCCCAGCGGAGCTCCGCTAACGTTAAAGTCTCATTAAGTACACAGTTTTTAGATAATCGAAGGTTTTGTGTGTGTGTGTGTGTGTGAGAGTGTGTTTGGAGACTGCTGCACATCTGTAGTTTGGTAAGTGTCTGATTCAGACTCTCAATGGTATTGCAACTTAACTTAAAGTGTTCCAACATAATTCTGATAAACAAGAGCTTGCAGGCAACCTGCAGGCGTGTAAGATGAATGGCTGGAGACTTATTAGTTATTGTCAAGAGGTCGGTCTGAGAAATGAGGCAAATATTAGTTGGAGTGAATGCCAGTACGATTTGCAATAATCCTATCAAGAAAATCAAATTATGCACATCTAGAGACAACAGTGGTGGCTTGTCATACTGTCCCTATGGGCCTACCTAGGGTCCCAGAGCCATAACCAGCAGCTTATTCACCTCTACAGTCCATGCCTGATCAACATGTGAGAGCATTGAGTGAGTACAATGTTATTGGTTGAAGGAAAATGTGTTTGTCAGCCATATTGGGCATACTTGATGATTGAGTAATAAAACTGATTTCACATATTTAAACACTATGAACAACCATTGAGCCTGATCAGGCCATGTTACTGTATGACAGGCTAACAACACACAGTAAGTCATATAATCTGATATCTGAATCAAATCATTGTATCTTCGCAGTGAGGTAATACCCCCGGTTTCAATGCGATGCCAGGTACTGTAACTGTGTCTTACCTCATGAAAACAGGACCATTTGGAACATTCCACAATGTCACAATGTCAAGAATTCCACAATGTCAAGAATTAATTTAGCAGCAGCACCCTGAAGCACCCTGAAATTGAATTCGGTATTGCAATGTGGCTTTTGTGATTCTCCTTTCCACAATACCTGTGTTTTACCCTCTTTCCTCCAATTTCCATGTCTCAGGAGTTGCAGGTTGTTTGCGATGCGAGGGAAGAGTCTATTGCATGTGGAAAATTAGGGAATGGGGGAAGGGTTGGCAGGTTGTTCCCTTAATGGATCGCTTGCAGCTCTCTCGTTGGATATTGACTAGCACTTTGTGGCGGAGAGCTGTCATGGTAATGATAACCGCGTTTCAGCAAGGCTGTGTGCTGCACGCTCCTGTGTAGGTTCTGGGGCTGTCTCTCTCCAGCACTACTCATCATCCGTGCTCTGTGTCTTATGGAGGCCTTCTAAATAATGCAAGGCCTCTGCATTTTCCCCATATGCTGCACTGTACCGGGGATGCAAAGCCTGCATATGGCAGCTCCGGTTCTCTGGTAGTGCCCTGCTGGGAGCCTGGCAGTCGGAGGAGGGAGTCCTGCTGCGATGGCCCCCTTCTGGATTTTCAACAGTTTCAACAGGAGATTTCTTTTTCTTTAAATCTGCGAGATTAAAAAAAAAAAACTCTGACTATTTGATGTTTAATGGGCCAGCAGCTGTGAATGAGATGCGCAGAGGTTTGTGATTCTGATGAAGTCACACATATTGTATTAAGCAGGTGTTTGTTAATCAGTGGACACAGGATCAGCGCCACTGAAACCCAGCTAATTCTGCAATTATCATGCATGGCCGTAACCAGGGTTTGAAAAATAGTGAGGTCCGGGGGGGGGAGTTGTGGGGGCAAGTTGATGTTTAGGTTTTGTCAATGTTGTTGTCTGGGGGGCTTTAGGTTTTGCCAAAATTACACATATAAACATTACATACATAGAGAGAGACCTGTTGCTATTTACAAGAAACAAATTTTATTTGTGTTTTAATTGTAAGGTACATATTGCTGAATGAATAACAAATTGGAAGAACATTATTTAGAGCATCAAAATACATAGGTCTATGGTATGAAGCATGATAATTAAGCTAAGGTTATTTGTAACCTTAGCTTACTATAAAAATAAAAGAAAAATGCTTGAGAGTAACACTTATATTCATTTAAAATTTGGCTTTGAAATATTTTGTAGGCCTACTATTATTGATACTGTCACCTACATAAGCTGTTTTTTAATCAATGGCGTTGTGTGAAACGTTAGCTAGCCTACTAATATGAAAGAACTACCTTAGCCTTCATCATGGCCAGAGTACGCATATTTAACATGTTTCATACAATTGCCTTTACTCCAGATGCTGTACCAGGTTACTGTTTTTGAACATTTCTTACAGATAATGGCATAGCGATCATTGCTTTGTCTTACCGAATGGTATGCTGCCAGTTCACACACAAGCCGCCTGCTGCTGCCAACGTGCGTAAATTCCAATTGCTGCTGTCAGTGGAAGTGCTGATGATGCAAGGGGCTGCGCTCGCACCCTCTCTCACAACTCTCACACAGAGAACACTAAATAATTCTAAACTGCATTAAGCATGAACTCGTCTCGGAGCAGAAGTTCTCAACCGCTGATTTTTTTTTATCCAGTTGTATTTAACTTCAATTTTTATTTTTAGCTCTAAAAAAATGACAGGGGTCTGGACCTCAGTGACCTCATAGCTGGTTACAGGCATATTCTCATGTAAAGGTCATGTGAGTTACGTTAATGTGCTTGCACAGCAGCAATGACACAGCCATGACGCAGCAATGACATATTCTGGTATAATTTGTCTACAGTTTGAGTGAAATCTGTTTCTGTTTTTGTTGTAAAAAACAATGTAATGCTGTGAACAATAAATATTAAGGGCTCTGATTTCTGTGGCTTTTTTCTGAGGCCACTCTCGAGCTCCCTCAGTGCAAATCCAATGAAATCCTTAGCACTGTCATAAGGGAATGTCTGCTAACTGAATGAAGCAGGTTATGTACTGTAGTTTTGCTTTTTCCCAACTTAGCCCTTGGAAATATTGCCAATACCAAGGTCTTATTTGCTTTGTGTGACATCAGCATTGTGTATTTCAATTCAAGGCTGGGGATGAGTGGTTCTTGCCGTTCGTCATGAGGGGGCTGGTAAAACAGTGACGACGCCGTGACCCCAGCTGACTCCAGGATGAATGTCACGGCCGTGACTGATGGGGACTGCATCTGCCGCTGACAGCAGCCCTGATGACAGAACAAATCAAAAGCCTCCCTGAAGAGGGGAGACACCATCCATTGGATTGCGGCGTGGGCATGTTCATCCTTCTTACCCCTTCATTTAAGAGCTGTCAGGGAATGGCACGACGCTCGCTTTAATGGCTAAGGGCAAATTGTCTTGTGGATTTGAAAGATCGGCCACGGAGGTGTTGCCATGTGGCTCCGAGCTCCTTTGGCACCTCTCTCTGTGCATTAGCCCTTGTGTACAAAGGGCTGAGGGAATGTCAACAATTCATCTCTCCTTCGATGTTCCAATTAGCTGCCATAGGGTTCAGTTTGGAGTGAAATGGGAGGGTATAAGAATGAAAAAGCCCAAGGACTTGACTTGGACAGCGTTCACCTGTGCCAATGAACCAGACCAAAAACAGACAGGTGCTGGCATCCACCAGGAACACCATAACCCACCTCTGCAAGCCTCCTCTGTTCTAAAACCATACACACATTATCTTGGCTAGACTGGAGCGTGTGAGGGTGCATGGTATAACAGACGGAGGACTAGTCTAGAAACCCGAAGGTCAAGGGTTCCAATCCCGAGACATTCAGGGATAAGGTTTACAAAGAGTTACAGGATCCCTGAGTGTCTTATTTGATAGATCTTGTGAGAGAAGTAGAGCATTGACAGGAAGAAGATGTTCTGGTATCTGGGGACTAATGAAGGCCTGGACAGGCAAGAGTGAGAGGTAAGGGGGGAGGGGACGGCTGTCAACAGAGGGGGTGATGCTTAAGTTGTTTGTCAGTTATTGACACATTTCTCCCTCCCATTGCCCTTTTGTGAGACGCTTTGAGAGTTGCCAGAATCGACAGTGATAGTATATGATTCATTTCTTATTCGACGCTCTCCTCCTTTTTTTGAACCTTTGATACATCAAAGGGAAAATAAATATTTCAGTGAGAATAAGTATTTACAGCATGTTCATCTCTGGGGTGGCCTAGCTGTAGCATTACAGGGCATGCACCAGTCTCAACATGTATAGTCTAATTATAAAATATCTTTACCTATAACCTCTGAACTTTCCTTATTCTGCGAGAGGTTTGTGAAATGATATCTTATGGCGATTCAGCCTCTGTGTTATCCTCGCTCAGGATTCTTGTAAGCATGCTAGCCGTCACCCAGCTCGCCGCGCTGCGCCGGGCCGGCCATGCCGTTTCGCATCCGCCTGATGGAGAGGCTCAGCGTCCGCCATGGTGTCCGCACAGCGCCCGCCTTCGCAGGCTGCAGGAAAGTGACCTTTCAATGCATCTGCACATAAGTAAGAGATCAGCTCCTATTGGCGCATCTGTCAAGCAACGCACACAGGTGTGAAATAAGGAAAAGTCGACCCACTGAGTGCAAGAAGCTGTACCCGAAAAGCATGTTCCAGCTGACCTTCAGATGTACAGCAATCACAAGCAGCCCTGATTTGCTATGTGGTAATATCCTTGGGTGTTTAAAAGGAAACAGTTCAAAGGGGACGAAGACTGTGATAGAGCTAATGGCTGAGTAAGTGCAATAAGGCACTCTGAGTTAAAACTCAAAAGCCTCTGTTCTCTAGCCTGCTGACTTGGTGCTGATCGACTTCACCATCTTCTCTGCTCAGACATAAACTCATCCTCCTCTTATTCTCTCCTTTTGCCTCCGACTGGAGGAAGCAGCTCTAGACATGATAGCAATCCCAATTTACTGATGAGCTTACTGACTGAGCACTTCCTAGAAAAAAAACAAAACAAAACAAAACGCCATGCCACATTTTACCAGTACACAATGAAGAGGAAATTAATCACAGTCCCTAGACAGCGCCTGTTCAGGTATTATTTTTGTATTAAATGGTTTCATTATCTGCTTATTTTCAATGTGCTGAGCCTGCAACACAAGGTTAGTAGGGTAAGTACATTCTATGTGTACATAGCCACTGGAATTTTTTAGCAAGTCTGTAATAAATGTCAATGCCTGACATATTACACTATGATTTGTTTGTTGTCAAGGTAGATTTTAACTTATTCGTGGTTCTTATATTTATTTATTGTAATGATGATGATAAAGATGATGATGATAATACTGTTATCATCATTCTTTGTCTTTCATTTATTCATTAATTATTAATTATGCATCATTATTAAAACTCAATCATTTTAAATAGATCATAAAAAAGATCACTTAGGGTGAAAATTAGGGTGCGCTGTGAAATGTTTTTAGTAGGTATTCAGATAACCAGATAACCAGCTTGAGATACTGAAATGCTTTAACAGAAGTGTTTGTAATTCCACTATCCAATTTGCTTGGCACTGATGGTGCCACGGGCGTGTTTGAAGCACTCCAGAACGCTGCCACTCTGGGTCCCAGTTTGGAGAGTTACAGCTGGAGAAATCCAAGCTTTCTCACCTCTCCACATCCCCCACGACAACATGATTTTAAAATATTCATCCTGCTGCACAATGTAAGCGTTTTTAATGCCTGAGTAGATAAAGGCTTACACTGTACTTACCTAGTTAGGGTCATGTGACAAAAAAATCACAGGAAATGATGTCAGTATGTCAGTCACAGGAAGCACCCTGACTGAGGGTGGGGTTATGAAGAGTCCATCGTTGGGCCATGGCAATACCAAAGGCTCTCAGAAATTTGCCGTGATTCTGAAATAGCGTGACAGCTTTATAACAATACTGATGTGGTATTGCTTTTATTTCACATAGATGGAAATGTATGAGGCCCATGTGGCTTCTCCTATGAACTTCTTCGTATCAGTCAATCAATCAATCAATCAATCAATCAATTAATCATTTGATTGATTGCATTTGTACAATTGAAATTTTCACAGAGCATTGAACATGGAGCATAGTGCATTTCCTAGAGGAAATTAAAAAAAAAAAAAAAAAAAAACATAAAATGCAGGTCCAATTGGAAGAAATGGACCATTGTTCCCTGACCCTAGGAAAAGGCGGTCAAGAGACTCAACCCCTGTACTCCTTAAAGTCGGAGGTCTGTAACCGTGGGCGGGGTCCCAGGGACGCTTCCGTGATTTTCAATGACCACACAGCTGCTGCTGCACCGCCCACCACCACCTGCATGTGTTTCCCTCCCCAGAAAAACTCCTCTCCCTCCCCAGCTCTGTGATTCTTTGTGATTCGCATCTTTTTTTTTAAGGCTTACTTAAAGGACAATACAACGGACAATGTTTCTACTGAGGCAGTTCGCTAGACACTTTGATATGGTCCATGTGTGAAGATCACCATTATAGAATTACATGCAACACTGTGGTGTGTAACATTGCACATGTGTACAGCTGGATAAATGTGGTATGTACTATGGTGCACATGTCAATGCTCGCAGATAAGATTTTCCCCCACCAGGAGACGGGAGGATGGAGTCTGACATTATTGCCCATTTGGGATTAGTGTCCTGGCTCCAGGCAACTGTTTGAAATTAATATCAAACGGATCCAAGTAGGGGGAATACTACGATGGCACCAGATCAAAGCTTCCCGTCTGTATATGAAGGGGTGAAAGGGAGCCAGTGCTGGGGGGCGGAGCGTCGGCGGGAATATTTAACTGGATCGCTTTGCCGATACGGTCTGCCCACAGCGCAACTTAGGAAAGGAGATAATTTCCATTACTCATTTATATTTTTCGTTTTCCATTATTTTGATGGTCGGATCGTCCGTTCATTTCGTTATGGGTCTTTGTCGGTCGTTAATTCAGAGATAGCCTCAGATAAACGGACAGGCACTTGGGGACCGTGCCGAGCGGAGCAGCCTGTTCTGCCGTGATCAACACCTCGCCTCAGAGACGGGACCAGTGACCGTAAATCACACGGCCCGCACGTGCTTCTCTCTGATGAGCTGAATATGGATGAAGTCAAGCTGCTCGTCGGCAGCGGAAGCACTCGGAGGGTCCCAGGAGGGATGCGCCGTAAACATTAGCGGTGTAAGATGGCCAGGCTGTTCCTCTCCAAGCTGGCAGAACCCCAGCGTATTTTCCGCTTGTTTGTGATGTGTAATCAAGGCGTGGATGCATCGCCAGTATAATTTGTTTTTTTTTTCATGAAAACTACAGCAAAGCCTGCCACAACTACTGCTACAACTACTGCTACTTGCTTGTGCCATTGATTTTGTTTGAAGAGCTCCTATTAGGGCTCTGTCTTTGCAGAGTCTACGTACAATCTCCTGGCCCAGAGATGTAGTGTCTGTGGTGACATCTTTCAACGTACTATAGGTGCAGAGCACAAGTGAAAAAGAAAAGGGCACTTTCTTTTACACACAGCAGAAATTAATAAGCGTAGACAACATACTTTCCCGTGAGACCTCAAGTTACAGCACGCTTGGGCCTTCAATGCCCTGGAATGCTGTATGTTCTTCACTACAGAATTCTTGTGTTGGAGAAAGTATGGGGAGGGTTTTGTGGAAATGTGGAAATGGGGGTCTTGAGAGGGACATTGGGAGAGGGGCCTTAGGTCTGTGTTACTGGTCTTGGAAGAAAGAATCCTGAGACTAATTAAATAATTACAGATTCTGTCCACCTCTGAATAACTGCCCCGCTCCCACAGACTGAGAAGGATCTCCATGGCAGGGCTACTACATCAGAATTTGACCGTAAAACTCATGCAGGCCAGTCAAAACTCATGCAGGACTGAGTTTTCTGTGGGTGAATGAATACCCATTGAATAGCAGACATATATTTGTAGATACCAGATACTTTTTCAGGAATGTGACAGACAGGGCTCCAGTTCCATGTGGGTGCCAGTTTATTAAACGCAATCCCATTTTAAGAGAGCGTGCCTATGCAAGGATCAAAATAAGAGCCGCTCAGTTGAACTCGCAGTGTTGAGGCTGGCATCGCCGGATCAGAATATATACAGAGGGAGTGCTTCTGAAGTGGTGTCCCAAGAGGAGAGGATCTCCAGCGCTCTCTCAGAAGCTTTTGTGCGAGAAATGAAACACGACGCGAGATGTATCTAATCAAATCTAAAGAGGCTCAAAGGCATCTTCTCATATTTATCGGCTTGCAGCGTGTGATGCAGATAGATTCGCAGAGATATGCATGTTTTTTCAGACGACGCCATTGTATTATGCATGTTACAGCAGCGTGCTGGAATGATCAGCACCTCTGTGCAATAATGAAACAACAATGCTGCCCAGTTACACTGACAGGGAAAAGCTGTGATGTCCGCTGGCCACCAGACCTGGCAGAAATTACAAAGCCTTACGCTTCAAAGGATTTATTCACACCACTTTAACTAAAATCCAATATAAAACAGTCAAACCTGAGCAGTGCTAACAGAATAATCCAAGTTGTTCTCATGAATGTTTGCTGTTGAGTAGTTAACCAGTGAGGCCTTGGTGAAGGGTTTTGATGTGAAGATTATTATTACTTATTTATTATTGTTTATGCTGCTTTCCCCTGGTATACATCTGAGATTATCTGTGATTGCTGTATTAGTAATGCTAATCATATTGCATCACTGTCGTCTGAACAGTTAACCATCATCCAGCAGCAATGTGGGGTGGTGGTAAGGGAATATTTACATGTCGGTTGCTGGTTCTTCAGCTTTGAGGCACAGCTGGAGAAAAGTACATAACCTCGATTGCTTCAGTAATGATCCAGCTGTATAATTATATTAAGTGTAACGTCAATACCTCACCTTGGATAAATGTGTCTGCTGATCAAATAAATGATTTAAGCCTCTTAACAGTGCACTGTCATCATTTTATCATATTCTCTTAAGCTATTCCGTTGCCCAGATTCTGTGCTGTTGACTGCATGCTCGTATCAGAAGGGCACGATTTCATGTGCAGCAGTAGAAGTTCTGAAATGAACCTTGGCCATATAAATCGATCCGCCACACCGACTGCGCTGCACAAGCAAACGTCATGGAGATCCCTTTAGGCAGCACTAGGTCAACGCCTCTCTATAGCAACCCTAGGATAGAGAGGCAGCAAGGCTGTAATGTGATTTATCCTGCGATGATTAATGAATGTGAACTTTACCCAGACGCGGTCTGGAAATCTGTTTGCTTACATAACTCCGCAAGGTTCCCCTTCTGTCGTCCTTTCAGGTTTGCTCACTGTGGCTGTGGGCATGATTCACACAAAGGGTCTCGCTCTCATTTCCATGAGGTGCATGCCGCTTCACACCCCAGACCTCATAAATGCAGCAGTAAGATCCCCTCCAAGGTCGACCAATCAGGATACAGGTCGGCTCAGGGCAAATCCAAGGTAAACACTCCGAGACACACCTGCCCCTCTTAGTGCAGCTGCATTATCTCCTACAGGTAACTTAATCTTGGGGAGAATACTAGATTTCACTTCTTTGAAGCTGAATATTAATTGAAGATTAACTTCCACTTCTGAGCTCCCTCCACCACTCTCCTCAAAAAGACCTGAGATGAAGAACTGACTCGTCGAAATGAACCCTTTTCTGCCTCTCTCATTTGTAACTTCATTTAAACTTCTGGCAGATTTTAATAATCGGTTTGAGATGTGTACTTTTTTGTGGTTGGTTTGTCAGAATGTTTTGAATAAAAATATGAAGTTTCACAAAAACAAACATTTTCTGGGCACAACAGCTTTGGAATTTGTAGCACCCCAGTTCCGACTGCTCATTCCTCTTTCAGTCCTTTAATGATGGCTAATAAACTCAAATAAAGTGGCACTTGAAGGTAAATGTGTTTTGACAAAAAATCATCGTTCTAATTTTCCCTTGAATTCGACAAGCAATTCCCCCATCCATGCTCAGTCTGCTCTGCTGGCGGTTGCGACTTCTGTAATACTGAAAAAATGCCTGTTGAAGGTTTAAAACTCCCAGCCTACAAAGACCTGTTGCTTGATTTGTGCCTAAATCACAAGAAGCAAGAATATGTTTGTCCTCGGTGAAATATACATGGCAGGAGCTTTTCCCCCGAAGCTCACGTTCCCTCACGTATAATTGAAAGTTTATTTCACGGACTACGGGAGCGAATCTGAGCACGGACTACGTCGCATCGAACACATCAGTGGCCTTGATAAGCTCGTCATAATCCTATCTGGCTCCTTGCACAAATTGCCGGGAACGGGCGTTGCGTTCTCCACCAATCAACTCCAGCCATCCCTCTCATGTCAATACCAAGCCTGTGTGTGTGTCACTTATGCTACTGCCATTCACCTGTAAGTGGCCATCGCTTATCTCTAGTCCTGACTGTAGTGTCATTTCCTTTACACTCTGCTCAGCTGCACGCCTTCTGAGGTCGAAGCTTCTCTCACACAGGGGCATCAGAGTGTGGAGAGGTGAGAAGATGGACTGTGTCTAGCGTGTCAGAAATGGTGGAAAATCTGAAAATAAATTATACGCTGCAGTGCATCCTGGTAAACTTCACTCAAGTGCTGTTGTGCGTATTCACAGCAGAGGCAAGAATGTACATAGAAAAATGCACACACACCATGCACATATGTGTTACGGAAGTGAGATCAAGAAATATTTTCCTTATTTATTATTTATCATTTATTTTATTCAATTATATTATTACATTATAATTCTTCTTATTAAATTAGAATTCATAGTTATATTATTTATAATAAACCCAGAAAGAGGCATTCCAGAATCAGAAATTTGGGTGGAAATTCAACATTTCAGTTTCCCAGTTATTCATTTCAAGTCATTCATTTCAAATCAGGCTATTGCAGAACAAAGAAACAGATTACAGCCCTTTCCTTTAAAGTACTATGGCGGCGCTCACAACAGTAACAAAATCAGTCCATTTTGATGTTTCTTTTTTTTAGAGAAACAATCTCCAAATGCATGCATATCTGTATCTGAATATATTACCATTAAATTGTTTGCTTTGTATGTAGGAGACAGAGGACATCACATCGAACTTAGGGAAATGCTTCAGTGGCATCTCTTGAAATGCTCAAATGGATTTAGCTTGTTTACCATGGTGCTTTTTACTCCAGGTTTACTCTCTCTGCATCCTGCGTTTCTGGTGGAGTAGCCTGCACTGCGGATCCGTCCTGCCCCTCTGCCTCTCGCCATGAGATTTAACATGACAGCACTGGGAGCTACGAGAGCACGCGGGTACTCGGCATTTCGGGGACAGGCCGGAGAAACTTGGTGGGGGGTGGAGGGAAGGGGGGGGGGGGTGGGGTTTATGAATAATTGAGGTAGGAATGGATGGATTAGCTGGCATTATGAGGAGCAGAGATGTCTCGGGGACAGACAGAGCGCTCATTAACGGCGATGATGATGATGACGCAGATGGTGGGGAGAGAGCGGCCGGCTAGAAAAGCGTGCCCTGGATGGCCGCGCTTGCGTCGGGACGGGAAGGCGTCGTGTGAGGACAGTGTTTCGCGGCGGAGCACGCTCCTTGACCTCCATTCTACGTGGCAGAAACCTGGCCGCGTGGCGGAGCGCCTGTCCCCAAACCTCCCCTTTGCGTGCTGGTCTTCTGCCTGGTTGCTGCCTCGTGAGATCTGACTGGCTGTGACAGGTGACTCAGGTCAGCGTAATTCAAAGGAGAAGATGGCTCTACTTACATCTGTGAACTCCCTGGGTTCATGCCTTCCTTCACTTAGACCAGGGACAAATTCCTATCTAACTCATGTGAAAATGCCGGGGACGGATTCCTCTCAAAATCTAATCTGACATTCTGGCAGAAGGTTTTTAATGATTTTAAGAGACATTGTGCCCCTGTAGGGAAGTACATATCAGATCTTTTTCTATTGATAAATATAAGTGCAACAGAAAAAATGGTGATGCCGGACTGAATTTGTCAAAAAATGTGGTCAAACAATTCTGAACAGAATATATTATCCACTGTTTCCAGTGCTTCATGGTGGCCCTTTGCTTCTCCATGCTCCTTGAACTCTGAGTGCTGGAGAAACCTGCGGCAAAATCCTGTTTTTCCACTAAGACCCAAAGTGGATCTTAAAATTTGGTTTTGGTTTATTTGGTTGGAGGGAGAACAGCTTCTCTGGCATCTCTCGGTACTGAAAAGTACAGGCCGTTCTTTTCCTCTTTAATTCCAAAGGCCTCTGCCTGAAGGAGGAGACATTCTCAATATAAATACGACTGCTCCTCTCTATTATTGTGTGTGTTGTTCACCAGCCACTAAGCTGAGCAATATCTTGAGTGTGTCAGCAACCAGGTCAAAACAAATGACGCTGGCCTACTGTGATCTGATATTTTATTCATCCCCAGGTGGACCAAAGTGTCTTTGTTTTCATCAAATGGCATTTTCTGGTGAGACTACACAGCTTTTACTGGTGTGAGGTGTTGTGAGATGAAGAGACAGACCTCTTCCATTGATTGATTGTAGGCTGGTACCATCCTCAGTGGCAGAATTGTCAGTGTCGGCTATAGCAAGACCAGGAGTAGACATAAACACATTTTTGTACCTGAAAGCTGTCTCTGTGGGTGAGTCTGGGTGAATCACCGGGCTGAAATGTTAATCACCGCGGCTCGCTGATCCTCGGGGTGGAGAGGGCTGTGGAAGCTTCTCAAGGACGGCTGGAGAGATGCATCTGAGGGAAAAGAAAATGCGTGGAGGGTATGAGCTGGCATTTTAATGACTTACAGCGATTCAGACTTCAAAAATTATGAAAGGTCACCACTGGGACATCTGCTCTTCTCATTGTACTTCCATCAAGGTCAGGTTTTTTTTGGATTAGCGTGTATGTTTCTCTTTGTGTCTCAACACATCTTGGTATAGATGAGCAGGTGCCAGGTTCTTTGGAATCAAGGTATCCATGGCAATAAAATGTGCATGCAATGGATTATGTAGGGATGACTGAATGAAGCCTCATTTTACATTAAAAAGCAAAAAAATCTGGAGATAAAGGATTAACAGCAGCATTCACTTATAGTAGGGTTTATGCAGCATTCATAACACCTTAAGTGTTACATAATGCATCTATGTCTTGCATAACCAGTCATAAGAGGGGACAAACCAGGTAATTAAAACTTGTTTTTATAGCACATGTGAAGTGATGATACGTCAGCTACTTGCCCTTACAAAAAATTACATCATGAGAATATATTTTAGAGAATATTTTTATTTTTAGCTCAATCAATATATTTAAAATAAAAATTAAAAATGTATTTAAAATGTAAATTATTTAATTTTGGTTTATTGCATATATTTCTGCTTTATTATACTGTATTAATTTACTGTAATTGTAATTGCAACTAAATGTTGCAATTACAATTACAGTAAACAAATGTTGATTGCATTTGTAATAGTCTTGAACTGAACAATATATATTATAATATATTTCCTTTCTATTTGAGTGCTTCACAACCTTATACCAACTGTAACAAGATGGTTGTTATAATGTTATAATGTCCATCTCGGCCATAATAATAATTTAGAGCTGTTAAAGGCATTTTGAATGGTTCGTAAAACCCACTTTAAGTGTTACCAGATTGACTAAGCAGAGCTTTGCCCTTTTCTTTGAAACAAAAATCCCAAGGAGGTGAAAATCCTGCTCCATCCCTCTGAGGCAGGGAGTCCCCGGATGACCCAGGTAACAAGGCACTTTATTGTGCAGCACTGGTGGCAGCAGAGGAATTAAATGGGGATTATCGTAGTGACAGCGCCAGGGCGCCTAGCAGGCGTGAATTCTGTGGAATGGCAAGAGGGCATGAAAGTGCAGGGGAGGTGAGAACGACGCCCTGGTGTCGGATGATAGCAGAACCGCACAAGAGAGTCAGAAAGAGGTGTTTTTAGAGGAATGGAACCTTTTACAAGATTACCCAGGAATACACTTGTCTAAATAGGTGGTTGTTTACTGCAGTGTACACATTACATAGAGGCAGTATAGGTAAAGGTTTTTTCAACATAATAACTACTATTAAACAGCTGAGGGTTATCATCACAATACACTTTTTTTCTTTTAAAAGGCTAGCAGAATAATGTCTTCAAAATAGTTTTCTCCCTCTCAATCAGAAACCCAAAACATGACTCATTTGCTAGGTAAAATAACATTTTGAAAATCTTTGGAAATCACCATAGATGGCCCTAACTGCAGAGGATGCTGCACATGACCAAAGACTTGGTACTTATGTCTCTCTGTCAATGATGCATATTGATTAGGAAAGAGCTGTGGTCAATTGACACACCCTTCTGAGAGGCTGGGGACTACACTTAGTCTACAGAACAGCTGAGAATGGAATATTTCAACCAATGAGCTGCTGCCATTATGGGTTAGTGCCAGGGGGGCCCACCCTGTTTATGAAAAGCCACACAGCATGAACCAGGAGGCTCCAGGAAAGCAAAGAATAACCAAACTTCTTTTAAAAGTGCAAAAGATAATTATTCCCTCACTAATCCTTTGATGGCTCTAATCTGCCAGTTTGTTTCTTGTCCATTTCTGCCAGACGCTTACATGCAAACAGTACTTGAGCTGAGACCCATTGGCCTATAGTGGAGATTAGTCTTAACCAAGGGAAGAAAAGTAGAGTAGTGCTCCACAGCTTATGGGTAGGGATCGCTGGGATCAAGCCAGACGATTTTCCTGCATTTAGACAGCAGGAGAACTTTCATACCTTCTGATGCCAAGTGGAATGCATTCCAGGAAAATGCACAATATTGGAATGTAATTTTGAAGAGGTTGTTGAAAATGAATTTGCTAACTTAAGAAATTCCTAATTTGATTGGATAGGGCTCTGCTGAATAGGTCCAGAATAGGTCTCTTTTTATATGTGCATATACATGCATATGTTTTTAGTTCTTCAGAAAACACAGTCAACATACTGATCATGCTTTAGACTAAATCAAAGTGGTACCACCACCAATTAATTCAGCTGCTAGAGCTAATGCTCACCCTGCCACAGTGATGATTACTGTTAAGTTTCAGATTTAGAGACTATAGTGCAGAAGAGAATCAAAGGAGAGGCGTTATGTTAAGGGATTTCTTTTCATAAAACAAGATCTGTTGCACATAGAATACAGGAATAAAGAGTACATTTCAAATTCATATAAGGAAAAGCCACCGTTGTTAAAAATGCAGACGGCTCATTTGTTCCGGTCGACTGCCTCTGCTTGACATTTTGAAATCGCTTGGCCAGTGCTGTGCATATGCCCTCCTGTGCTCGCATGCCACGTTACGCCTCCTCTGTCCCTGTGTGGCGTGTTATTTCGCTTCCCTCCCTGAGTGTCGCGTTACACCCCCTTCTGTTCCAGCGCGCTGTTACGCTGTGGTCATGTGAAGTGTTACAATCCCTCTGTGGCCCTGCACAGTGTTACACCGCGGCTCTCCCCCCCCCCCCCCCCTTTAGCTTTAGCTTTAGCTTTCTGCAGTGTGCGATGCATCATGTGTTTGTTCACACTTCAGAATGAAGATGTGTCTAAATGAGTCACCATCTGGAGTACTGTGAGCGAGCTCAAGTTCACTGATGCAAAACCACAGAGGAAGAGAGCACTTTTTTAGGGCAGCCTCAAAGCTGTGCACTGCCGATATGTAGAAATGAGGCCATTGAAAAAGCCCGAACAGATTTTGCTTCTTTTCAGATACAGTACATTTATTCATAGGTTGCCTGCAAACAGAGGAACATACACATTTATCTAATTCACAATCACTGTTATTTTGTGAAGTGCACAGGAGGGGCAGAATAAATTCATGTTGTTTTTCCTCTGAACGTGCAAGAATTTGTTTGCTTTCAAATCAAGCCCTTAGCAATGATTTTTGACCAGTGGGTGTTCTCCAGGAGGCCACAGTAGGCATTGTGCTGACACCACTGTTAGTGTCTGAAAATGACTGCACCAGGGACATGATAAAAACTCTTCCTTTAACATGAATTATTTATTCTGTCCAATCTGCTGAGATGTTTACACATTGTTAGCACTAAATTTAATTGCGTGGCAGTTAATGTGATCCCAGAAACATACTGGAGTGGGCATGGTCTGTTCTTTTGGTATGTAAATATGTGTGAATTCTCACTGGGAGCCCCAAGTTAACCAATCCCAAACATCCCTTCAGGATTGACTTGAAAGCATTCAGCTCTTACCCAGAAAACTACAGACAGGACCATGCCATGGGAACCTATTGAAGTTAAATTTGACCCAGCAGTGACTCTGGCAACATCAACTGATCTCATCACAAGACGTCCCAGAAATGGCACCACTTCACCCAGGGAGAACAGTACAGGGCCTCTCCTTCCTCACTTCCACATACTCCAACTACTGAACAGACCTTTCCCACCCCTGGTTTCAGTCAACTTCATGGCCCCTGAAAGGGTATGCAGTTCTGAGCCAGTCAGGTTCACATTATTATTATTTTTTGTCAATCACAAAAAGTCAGTGGTCTGCTAATTCAGTGGTGGCAACTGCATGCAATCTTGATAAAAAAAGACATTTGAAGTGTGTAGACCCTGTTAATTTCTGACCATCAGAGCCTCTTGAATGATGTTTCTAACTGTGTGAATGGCCTGTTGCATGCATTTATCTGGTAAAGCAGTGTTTCACTAAGGGAATCCACTGTATTCCCATCAGATTTGTTTCCTCTCATCTGTGCACAGTGCACACTAAGGCTTCTATTAATAAGCCTGTCGTTTTCACTCTGCCTAGGTAACCTCTGAAACCAAACGTGTGTCTGGCGTAATAAGAATGCTTGTTTCATTCCACCCAGGTTTCAGCACAAACGAGACCTGGGGACTTGCTTTTTAAAGGATTGCGGTCTAACACCAGCTTTAAAGGGCAAGTGCATTTCCAGAAAGGAGGATTTCAACAGGGGTGCATCTAATGTGGTATCATTCCATATCATCATGTATCATTACATACTTTTGTGTTCTTCACAGTAATCTTTTTTTAATATGCTTAAAACACTTAATATGCTTTAAATCTTTTTCCCTTTTATGCAACCCTGTTTGGAATCAGCAGTTTTGCACTTGACTTGTCCCAAGCAAGATAAATGCAAACCTCAGATATACTGGCAGCTAATGCCTTTGTTTCACACTTTAAGTCACACGGCACACCACAGTGAAGTGGCCGCCAATGGTAGAATAGGTTCTACTCCATTCATGTCATCCATACAGCTCTCACTAAAACCCTAACTGACCTTCCCAATCCCCATCCCTGGTGAGACAAAGCAAATGGTTTCCGTCACTGTGGGCTCCTGGTTGTTGTCAGCAGAGGACATGCATTCAAGAGGAGCACCTGACCGACTGAGCCACTCGAGAGCCCGCACAATAGACATTTCATCTATTACAATGGGTCTAGAGTGCAGCAAATGATACTATTTATTCCAAAAATTGGAGGTCTTAAATTTTTATCAGTATTTTATTATCACCTTTCTCATGTAGCGTGAACAAAGGTTATGCCACCACATTACTGAAGATACATTTCAATTAAATGATAGGGACTCAGCTGCTGAAGACTGATCCTTATTTAAATGGTCACAAACTGGCAATCAGAAACAGGCTTGGAATGATCAGCAGGTATGTTTTATATACCTGTGTCCACTAGTTTAAAGCTTGAGCTTCCACGATTCCACAATTTACAAAGGACAGTTAATACCTAATGCCTGGAGCACACAGTACATCATTTTTTTCAAAATTACATGTGTCTGACATGCTTTACCAGTTTGAAATCATTGATTGAAATATTACAGAAGTTTTGAAATTAGTGAGTAGTAGGTGTCATTACCTCATCAAACAGCTATAATTATTACTATGCATACTAAGTTTATACATGTAAATTTGCTATTGCTATTCTTGCTCTTCTGTTCCCAATACAGTTTCCATGTCACCTGGCTTGGCTTTTTTCCACTTATACTTGTCTGTTGCTTGTTGCTTTAGCTAATTCTCTTTGGAGGGGGCATCACATATATAGTCACATTCTTGGCTTGGCTCAAAAAGCCCCTCATTTTTGCCTTGCACAGTTTGCCTTGGTGTCGGCCTCCAATTGCCCTTTTGTCCTTCTGCTGCCGTCTCACTGCTTCTTGTGAGAAACAGCAGCTGAAACATTTTGTGAATGCTCATTTTTCATTGGTTGCTTCCAGTCCTCATTAGAACAGGTTGAAAGCTTATGAGTCACTGAGTGAGATAAATGATTATCAGTTCATGTACTTTAATTGTTAGTAAACACCTGACATTATACTCTGTGAGGTATAAACTCTGAGTGAAAACATCATATTTTAACAATCTAGCTGACATGTTGCTTGGATTGCCTGGGGATATCCAAGGTCAATGTCACTGTGGAGTTAATATCGCTTTATTTTGGGGAAAATGTATGCCATATATTTCAAATTGAGGTTGAAATAAGATTTCCATCCAGATTTCAAGAAATCTCACAGTGGGGCATTGACACTCTGAAGGTTAGAAAAGTCCACCCCTTGAAGTGAAGATATGGCTCCTATTTGAGTTGTATACAAAGGCAAAGTGACAGCTTGCTGCCATTGGTAAACTACGCAGGTGGTTAGATAAATAAGCAATTGTTGAAAATAATAAAGTGTCACTCGCCACCCTTATGCTGACTTTGAGCAGACAGAAACCAGAGGGGACGCCTATCACAGCCTGTTAACTTGCTTTTCATTTGAAATGACAAAAAAACACTTTTTAAACATCTAAATCAAAAGAAATAAAATCCTCAACCCAGGTTCCCCTGACAAAACAACAACCTAAATTACTAAGATAATATATTATATTAAACCAAAGTCCCATGGTGGCTGAATGTGTCTGTTGCTAGCTCCTGCTGCTCCTGCTGTTGCTGTCTTCACTGTCTTGGGAATCACACTGTTGCCATAACGTCCTGGCTAATTTGACTGTGGGCATCAGAAAATGCCCTTATACACACCCTAACTAATTAATATGCACGGACACCTAGGTTTCTGATGTCATAGTCCTGAAGGTTAATGTTATAAGCCAGAAGCATTTTTCAAAGCTCTTTTGTCTTGTATTGTGCTACTTTAACTGTAGGAATGTGTAAATTACTCAAAATATTTAAATAAACTTGGCTCCAATATTTTTACCAAAAAAAGATACATTCACTCCATATTCCAGTGGAGTTCATCTTCTATATGGTGTAGGATTTCAGATTCCAACTAGAACTGGAGCAGGCTTGTTATGACTATTGTAAGGGCTAAATCAAGCTAAATTCGTCCTGTGCAATGGCAATCCTGAGCCAGCACTTCTCATTGAATTGTCTATAGTAGCCAGAACCATGTCCCCAGTGGTCTGTGTTAGTACCATTAGAAATTGTGTACTACACTTGGGAGTTTCGATGTGGGACTGTGTGAAATAATTTTGTTTTTTCTAACTCTCCTTAGCTGTAGGTCAATTTAACCTGAGGCCAGCTTGAGGACTTTTCATTATAAATTGACCCATACCCCTATGCGGGTCAATCTCTACAATAGTAGATGAAATAGTTGCTTTGCCCTGAGCCCAGCTGAGTAAGGCAGTGTGTTTATACTGTCATTTTATTGATTTTGTGTAAAATACTTTAATCAGAAAGTGTATTTTTTGAGCTTACTTGTATCTTAGTAGCTAGCACATCAACATTGAACATATCATGGATGGTTTGGGATAGAAAATTTGACAGTGGATGGACATTGGAACATTTGGAACATATTCCGTTGCAATGCAATGTATCCACATACAATCCAATCATCCTCATTTCCTATAATATTATTGTCTTGGGGGATTAGGAATCCATCTGGATTATTTCCTCCTCCATAAACAGCATATGCGTAAATATGGACAGAAATCTTGCTTGTTTACTCACAGACACAATATACACAGGTACACGTGATACCACAACAGTTCAGCTCAGCTTCATTTTAGCTTCAGTTCAGGAAAGGTACCTGATCAGTAGTTTAAACCTCATCATGTGGGATGCAAATTGTTACATTGAGTTACATTAGATAATCAGGTGGGGTGCAAATTGTTACATTGAGTTACATTAGATGAGCACATCTACAGCTGAGGTGGGCCAGGATAACCTGATGTCGGACTATGTGGCTTGCTAAAGAGAGGGTGAACTGAACTTGTGTAATTTCTAAATACATGACTCCATAAAACCAGGCAGGCAACACGACCTTAAAACACTGAACTGCAATGAGCTTAAGACAAGAGAACAACACATCAGCTCATGATTTTTTGATGGGTTTCCCATTTGATGTACAGTAAGTGATGTTTACCCCGTGAATCATTTGCTCCTGTGACATTTTGTACTTCCCTTAATAATACCAATTAGTGTTTGTTTGTGAAAATTGAAGGTCAGGTCCTATTTCAGGGCAAGGGTGACCATACCTAAGTTCGATAAGAGGAGCAAGCCCTTAAGATGAAGAACATCATCTGTCTTACTCTCCTATAATTATGTTTAATTCACAAGTAAAAAATGTAACTAATTAACTACAAATCGGCTTTATCCTCATGGTTGTTGATGTTAGAAGATAGATCATTGATATTGAGAAGCTGCCAGAGATTCTTCACTTTTTCAGTAATTGGTCCATATCAGCCAATCCGTCTGAATGAAATGTCACTGTACTCAATGCTTTGCCCCTCTAGGCCTTGTTTCTGAATATTGCAGTATAATCATTTTGGCTGACATTATGAATCCCTTTAAGGGAATAATTAGTTTTCGACTTTATGACTTATTCCTTGCTTTGTGAAAAAAGCTCAAGGTTTGCCATCATCTTTTATTCAAAGACAAAATCTACAAGGTCTACTTGAAAGGGATTCATTAGCTCATATCAGCGTGTGAGGTATTATTTGTGTGAGTTTAATTCAATAAACCCTGATTACATTCTTGACACATAACTGTAATTTTTATGTACAACTGAGACTTTTTAATTAAGTGTCTATGTAAAGGGAACAGAAATGCAGCTGATTTTTCCAGGAAGCAATCTGAACAATTTTCATAACTCTCAATTCTGCAGGCACACAATGCATTTCTTCATTCTTCATTCTTCATTCATCTACGCCAAGACTGATGTAGCTCTGAAAAAGGAATGCTATATTTGCAAAGAGAAAAAAACACACACATTTTCTGATTATTCATGAGGAGTAAAACCCTAAATAGCAGGGAAAGCCAACCTAAAGTGAACAAGATATTTTCAAAATTCTGCATGAATGCATGAAATATTAATGATTGTGCCTCATCCCGTTTTGACATTAATTTGAAATGCTGTCAGAAATGTCTTTTCGCTGAAGTGCTGGCATGGAATGGTATTCTGATGACACGAAATATCATCACTCAAAAAATGTGGCTTCATTCTCAAGGCCACTAGGAGCATCAGCAAATAATAAGCACTGTGCTTTTTTTCTGCAAAGACATTGACATTTCAGAATTTCCTGTCAAAACATTTGCTTTTCCTCCCTCTCTTGCTCTGAGAGGGTTTTAATCTATAAGCATTAAAAGCTTATTCATGTTTTTTTCCCTGACAATAAAATGCAACGTGCTTTGCTGGATACGCAGGGCTGTGCATATTTAACTAAATGTGGGAAAGAAAATGCCGAATTATCTATATTTAAACATAACACATATCTCTCATTAGGGCTTCAAAAGCGATGTGAGTTCCAAGGAAAATTTCAAAATATGCTACAACTAAATAAATTTTAGGTTATATGTAGAAGCTCAAAGAAGCATCCAAGTTTTATGTTCAAATATCTTCTATCTATCTATTTATATAGCACTTTTCATACAAGTCTAACACAAAGTGCTTTACAGAAAGAAAAAACTAAATAATACTAATAAATAATAAAAACTAATAAAATGACAACACAAGATAAGACATGGATACACACATAAATTCTTATAAAACTCCTCTCCATTTCCTCCCATCCCAGGAATACAATGAAACAATAAAAACAACAAGATAATAAAAAAAAACAATAAAATAATACAAACCTGGAATAAGGGAAATAAGACGAAACTGAATAAAAGGCCCTTTTAAAAAAGTATGTTTTAAGTCGTGATTTAAAAGCTGAAACTGAGGGAGAGTCTGTGATATTCTGTGGGAGAGTGTTCCACAGCTTTGGGGCATAAAAACTAAAAACAGCCTGGCCTCTAGTTTTAAAACAAACTTTTGGGACACAGACTAGGCCAGCAGAAGGTGATCGCAATGCTCTCTCTGGTTGGTACAGTATGAGCATGTCTTGAATATATTCAGGTGCCATCCCATGTTTTGCCTTAATAACCAAGAGTAAAATTTTAAAATCAATTCTAAAAGAAACTGGAAGCCAGTGCAGGGATTTGAGAACCGGGGTAATGTGATCATATTTTTTTTAGTCCTTGTCAGAACCCTGGCTGCTGCATTTTGAATGACCTGCAGTTTTGCAATAACATAGCTAGGGAGGCCAGTAAACAAGGAGTTGCAGTAGTCCCATCTACCTGAGTTGAAAGCATGCATTATTTTCTCAGCAATTGGTAGTGATAAAAATGATCTTATCTTTGCTATATTTCTAAGATGATAAAATGAGACTTTGGTAAGGAATTTCACATGTGATTTCAAACTTAGCTCAGAGTCTAGGATTACCCCAAACTTCTTAACTAAAAGTTGAACATTTCGGAAATTTGATCCATGCAAAACAATTCTCTTTGGCCTCTTTGGACCTACGAGAAGTGCCTCAGTTTTGTTGATTTAGCTGAAGGCTAAAGTTTTCAGACATCCAATTTTTTATATCAGCCATGCGCTTAGTTAGAACCGCAACTGAGGAGCTTTCCCCAGGCTTAATACTAATGTACAGCTGTGTTTCATCAGCATAACTATGGAAAGACACACCATTACTATGAATAATATCACCAAGTGTAGAATGAGAACAGCAAAGGGCCTAGAATCTATCCTTGTGGAACATCACAATGTGGACTCTCCAAGAGCAACAAACATTTTTCTTTTGGTGAGATAAGACTCAAACCATTTTAGCACTGTTCCTGATAGTCCAACTCAACTTTTAAGCTGATTAATTAAGATTTTATGGTCCACTGTATCAAAAGCAGCACTTAAGTTTAAGAGCTTTTCACAGCTAATAAAGGCATTTTTCAGGCTGTACAAAAAACCTGTACAATTATTATGGCCAGATGAAGTGGGACTATGCTTAAGAAGCACTGTGTCTTTTCTCCTTAGTAAGACCATTCCTCCCTCAAGCATAATTGGACGGCCTGCAACAGAGACACATTTTTCTGAGGGCAAACACACACATGTAGGATCCACACAGCACCCATGACCTATCAGATCTAACATTCTGGTTGCTGTGACGTATTTTATCTCAAAAATACAGCAGGAGAATATTGGATATTGTAGAAAAGATTTGTTGATTTTAGGTTCTTTAACAAGTAAAAAAATAAAAGATTCATTGCTGAGGATAAATTTTAATGTTTGGCCACAAATTTTAATGTGTGTCAGGTGAGGGAAGGCAACAGGGACAGCTCTGTAAAGACATGCTTGGTGATGACAAAGGGAGACAGAGGACTCTCAGAGAAGGAGAGAGAGCAGCAAATACATTCATTCTATTAGATTGAAAATGGAAATCGGGAGCTTACCAAAGGCTTGTCAGCGTAGATATAAACAGGAAAGTGAATTCTGTTGGGTCGGCTTCCTTAGTTCCATTCTCTACCAAAATAATGAAATGAAATCCCGAGTTTCACTTCCCTTGATCTCTTTATTGCAGAGCAATATCGGTTTTTAAATTTTCAGCTGGCTTCATTACATTTGTGGTGAAGCGACTGTTGTGTCAGGCCATTATTAAGTTTTTATGTTAGTAGCACAGTAGGAATAGGAGGTGTGTCACAGAATTGACAATGACCTAGCTCCCACAACAGCACAATGAGAATGATACCCATAGGCTGTGTATTGCAAACAGATATATACATTTTGAATGACACACACACACACACACACACACACACACATATCAGCGTCCACTCTTCTTGGAAGGCTTTCTCTGGGAATTTGTGCCCATTCATTCTGTAGAGCATTTATGAGGTCAGGCACTGATGTTGGACGAGAAGGCCTGGCTCACAATCTCCGTTCCAGTTCATCCCAAAGGTGCTCGATGGGGTTGAGGTCAGGGCTCTGTGCGGGCCAGTCAAATTCTTCCACACCGAACTCATCAAGCCATGTCTTTAGCTGTAGCATTAAGTGCCCATTGCCCTTCACTGGAGATAAGGGGCCTAGCCCAAACCCTGAAAAACAGGTGTGGCCAAATACTTTTGTCTATATATATATATAAATATATATATGAACAGCAGCTTACTTCAGAAGTAGATGATTGCTTTCTGTTTAATTTACTTCAGCATTTATTTAGATCGTTACTTCATGCACAGCAGAATGGCTTATGTAGAGGCACTGCATGTTCCAGTGCACTTTGAAAGACTTTAAACGCCTGACTTCGTCCCCTGATCCAATCTAAGAGCTGCTCACGAAACACCTCTTTAAGTAATTTACCTTAATTAAAAGTCCATAAAGCAGCCAGTGAAGGCGCTGTGCGGGAAAGCAGGGAGAGGAAGGAATGTTAACTGCAGCTTGCTTGTCTGTCGAAGGCGGTGAGGCCTCTCTGCGCTATTAGACAGGTGGCATCACATATTTGAAGCCATTAGTCAAAGCACAGAACACAAAGGCTGTCAGAACCTATTACAAATGGAGGTATCAGTCACTCCTTCCTCCTTCTCTCATCATATTCACTGGAGTTGCTGGGCTGCATGCCAGCTCATTACTTGGGATGACACAGGAATAATGCACAGAAACTGGTTAGAAAGCAAGAAGTGTAGTTAAAGTGCGGTATGATATGCTGCCATACGTTTTGGGTCATGGCTGCCTATGCACGGCAATATAACACAGGTTCATTGCAGCGCTTGTTCATTTACCTATAAGGGTCTGCCATGTTTTTATGGACTGCGATATATTATTTGGTCTTTTATGCAGTGACATGATTTAGTGCCTATTAAAGTAGAGCTGCGCAGGTTGCCATCAAATTTCTGAAATGCAGTCACATTGACTGTTCCAGTGCTTTATGGTGCATCCCGCGTACCCTTTTGCACAAATTGCATTATAAAGTTATAATTATATGCAGAATCACATATATCATGCATCATTACCTTGGGGTCGAAGTCTTCCGAGACAATTAAGCAGATCCGTCAGGACTGTCTCCAACTGCTGTGACACCTGCTGGTATTTGCAACCTCACTCTCGTTCTTTAAGCACTCGTACACTGTGTACTACTGTACTGTACATTTAAATGTGATTTTTTTCACTAATCAAATATACATCTTTAAGTAACTTCTCTAGCTTATTGTCTTTTAACTGTTATTAATTTATTTAACAAATATTGCAATTGCTTCGATGGTAAAATTTAAAGCATATAAAACCAGCTTTGCTTGAGAGTATCATTTGTTGATTGACCCAGCTGCACCCATTTCCTCAAATGAAATGTAATATGAACAGACACACAGATGTCAGAAAGATTCTGCTAATTAGCATTAATTGTATGTATGCAAAGGCAAGGTTCTGTTATCAGGTAGTTACAAAACCTTTTTTCCTCCCTCAGATTCAAATGTAATTGTTTCCATGGTAGAGGCTACTGTGGCTCCAGAACAGTAGCTCTGGGTTATGTTTATGTGAATTTAGGGAGCCATATTAGACAGGATAGTTTTACCTCAACACGCAGTTCTACTGTACTGTGCATCTGTGAGTGCGGCATCCTTACAGGGCCTAGAAGTGGAATATCAAACACATTTTCAGGTCCAGTTATAGAGAGCAGCGCTCTATTAGCGCACCAAGTGTGAACGTAAGAATCCAGGCTCTTCTGGCTGCATATTGGTCATAATTTCTCTTGTCAAGGGTAGAGCTGAATGAGGCACTCGGCCCATCCCCTGTGGCTCCCAATTCAAACACGGACACCTGCACCTTTCACCTGAGCCATGCAATTTAATGCACCTTTAAAAGAAGGAAACGGTCCCCCAATAACAGTTTTCTAACTGGTGTGCTCTTTCACCGTTCACCAAAGACTCAGAACAGGCTAGTGGCCTTGAACAGTGGAACTTGTTGAAGGCATCTTGGGTCCAATCACCTGTAAAACACCACTTAATTGGAACTGAGGAAGGGTTTTGTATTATGTAACTCAGCACACTTAATATTTCTTTTGACATTGAATTTGTTTCGACATTTAATTTATCTTATGCAGTATCACGCTGTGCTCCAGCTGCAGTTACTACACCACTGTATGCCTCAGTGCTTTATGTGATTCATGCTATATTATTAAACTTCTACATTACTAATCAACAGAGCTACAAATGAACAGTATGCCTCATATCTAGTATTAGCTTTAGCATTTAGCAGATCTATCTGTCTACCTGTCTTTAAATCTGTCTATGTGTTTACATATATCTGCCTCTCTGTCTCTTTATCAATAAAATCCATTTATCCTATATAACATTTCATCAGCTGTTGCTTAGTAGTCGTATGACTGGCCCTCTTTGTCTGTCCTGAACCTGCCTTTCATTTGATAATACTATTCTGTTAAGTGCAGTGCGCAGTTCCTTAAGTGGCTTTTCCTGTCATCGTTTATTAGCTCAGCATTTGACAGCTTTCATCTCATTCACGTCATCAAACTACAAAAATAAAGGCAATGTGTTAAGAAATCTGTAGCTGGCTGGAATTTTCTGGCATGTGCTGTGGTGCTGTAGTCACGCAGTTGTCTCTTTGTGAGTTGCGCTTTGTTGAGGTGCCAGTTAATTATGGATGGAGCTCAGATGTTAACAGCGATCGCTTCCTTTAACCCGTAAAAGATGGGCTGATTTAATCTTTGGGTATCATATGCAGGGCGTTTTGTAGCATGTTCTGCTTCCTTGTGCCTACATGAGCTGGCAGGTGATATTGTACCTGCGCCTACATTTGTGATTCTCCTTGCATGCCTGTGTTTGCTGTGGCCATACAGATACAGAAACAGCAGGACACTGCCTAGACCGGGTGAATTCTGTGAATGCTGTATGTTTTGAATAAAGTGCCAAATGGGGATTTTTTTAGATACAACACTGGAAGTATCATTTTTACCAAATTCTGTATGCATAGATATTATACTTTATCTAGCACTAGCACTGTAGATTTGGCAACATCACCTAGGTAGCATGGCAATTTTCGTTAGAGTACAGGTCAGCACACATTGTGAATGATTGTTTCAGCAGTCGGAGACAGTGTCTGAGGAAATGGAAATAGCATGACTGAGAGGAAGCCTCACAGACCTGCACTGCGTGTCACAACCCATAAATCTCCATCTCTCACTCTAATTGAGCTGTGTCTCTGTGTGTTTGCATCTCTGGTATGTCCTTCTGGCTGGGTTGCCTTTCAGTGTGTGTGTGTGTGAGTGTGAGTGCATGCAAGTGTGTTGGTGGGGGTGGTGGGGGGGGGGGGGGGGGGGGGGGGTGATATGCAGAAGTGGGCAGGACGTGCCTCCCTAATTTAGCCAGGGGAAAGTCTGCCTTTGCAGGAAGTCCTCTTACATGTTTGCACCAAAGGATCCTGCCACCTTTCGGGTTATATGAGGCGGCTGATCTGCATTGGC